>NW_024119589.1:0-8586 GCF_003073215.2 Triticum urartu
AAGCCAGCATGTCTAGGTGTTACGCCGTAGTCGCCTTCGTCGTCCGCCAAGATCAGTCCGAGCCGGAGCGCTCCCACAGCGGCGCCATCGCGTCATCTTCTCCCCGTCGGCCACCACCACCATCGCCTTCGATCTGCACTGCTCCGGCTACCCTCGGCTTCCCCGCGACCTTAGCCAACATCGCTATGAGCTCCTCTTCCTCTCCCATCATTCCTCTTGCTCTCATTCGCCCCCTAGCCTAGCTAGCAGTCGTTGCTAAAGGTTATTTCCACTGCTCGCCTCGCCGTCACAGCCACATCACGCGCCGCTCGCTTCCGAGCACGGTAGCATGCTCCTGGCACGGCCAGGAGGCCGATGCGCCCTCCAGCGCTGCCGCCTACGGCAACGGCTGCGCGCGGGCCTGGGCATCCCATGGATAGGCTTTGCGCGCCAAATGGTCGTCGAAGAGCATTTCTCATCCACCGCCGCCATGTTCCGCCTCGACGGAGGTCCGTCGACGGCGCACGCACAGTTAAACACCCGCCTGGGTCGCTGACTGTGGACCCGGGCCATTAGCTAACAAGATTAGTCACTAACCCGCAAGCTAATCCTCACTGATATGTAGGCCCCACCATGTTTATTAAATATTTTGCTAATTATAATTAGTCTATTAACTAATTGTGTCACTGACACCACGGGCCCATCCCGCCAGTTGACCAGTCAGCGCTGACCAAGTCAACTGCCGACTAGGCCCTCTGGTCCCACTGTCAGCCTCTGTTGACCAAGTCAATAGGGCCCACCAGTCAGTCCTTGTGTGGCCTGTCTAGGTACACTTTTGGGTGTATCTAGCAATTAGCCTTTATTTTTGAATTAAATTAAAATTCCAGAAAATCATTTAAACTTTGAAAATTATCATAAAATAATCCATAAGTCACATGAAAATAATTTATAAATGAAAATTGCTTAGAAAAGATCTAACGAATCCGGATATGCTATCCGTTCATCTGTCACATGCCTCTAACATTATGAACATGGATCCTTCCCCTCTGATTCGTCTATCCGAAAATTGCCAAACGTTAGGAAAACATCCCTAGATGTTTTCCCTCTTCATTTGTATCGTGTAGCACTGTGATAGGTCACCCCTAGCACTTCATATTCTCATGTCATGCATCATGATGCATCTGTTTGCTACATATATTTTTTGTTTCTTCCTCCTCTTCTCTCCGACAGACACCGAGACTAACGCTGCTGCCGTGTACGACTACGCCCTGACGTCCAGCCACTCTCAGCAGAGCTTCCAGGCAAGCAAACCCCCCTTGATCATTCCTATATCACCCATTTATTTCCCTCTCATGCTTGCATTAGAATTGCTACTGTATTTGATTGCTCCTATTCTGATGCATAGCCTGATTTTGCAACCTGCTATTGTTACCTACTTGTTTATCCTATATGCTTAGTATAGGTTGGTTAGCGATCCACCAGTGCCCCCTCACCTTGTCCCTGTTGCCCCCACTTTATTACTAGATGCTTCGATCAATGTGATCGAGAGCAGAGCCCGACACATCACCTCACACCCCCTTAGTTGTACGACTCTGCAGAACTACTATCGAGTGCCGAGGGTGATACCTCGTAACTGTTGGGGAATGTTGCATGAAAAAAATTTTCTACGCACACGCAAGATCTATCCATGGAGGTGCATAGCTACGAGAGGAGAAGAACATCTTCATACCCTTGAAGATCGATAAGCGGAAGCGTATCAACGCGGTTGATGTAGTCATACACCTTCACGATCCGTCCCCATCAAGTACTGAAAATACGACACCTCCATATTCAGCACATGTTCAGCTCGATGACGTCCTTGCCTTCTTGATCCAGCAAGAGGGGCGAAGTAGTAGATGAGTTCCGGCAGCACGACGGCGTGGTGAGGGTGGTGGTGAAGAACAATCTCCGTGATAATCCCCAAGTGCAGGGAATCATCGTAGCAATTCCCAATGGTGGAAATGATAAGTATGGAGTGTCTAACCCACAAGGAGCTAAAGGTAAGATCAATATTCTCTCAAGTCCTATCTGCCACTGATACGACTCTACGTACACCGAACGTTTGCTTCCAACTAGAAACGACAAATAAAACTACGTTGTGGGTATGAAGAGGATAACTTTGCATGATATCTGAGAGCTAAAATATAAAAGTAGGTGTTGTTATCATAAAGTTAGAATATATTACTAAATATTATAAATAGCGAGTGTGGAATAATGATGGGTTGGTGTGCGGAATTATCCTAGGCAATTGTTAACAAGACCGGTAGTCGTCATTGCAATTTCATATGAGGGAGAGGCATAAGCTAACATACTTTCTCTTCTTGGATCATATGCACTTATGATTGGAACTCTAGCAAGCATCCACAACTACTAAAGATCATTAAGGTAAAACCCAACCATAGCATTAACATATCAAGTCCTATTTATCCCATACGCAACAACCCCCTTACTCGGGTTTATGCTTCTGTCACTCAAGCAACCCACTATAAGCGAATCATGAACGTATTGCAACACCCTACATCGGGAATCCCTCATGCTTGCGCCACACAGAGGGCACAATAGGACACAGAGAAAGATATGTGGACTTACCGTGTCCACAGAGAAAGATATGTGGACTTACCGTGTCCACAGAGAAAGATATGTGGACATAGAGAAAGATATGTGGACACAGAGAAAGATAAGTTTCGAATACCGTGTCCACGGTAATGGACGTTCAGACTTGTATCCTGATCTTATATAACTAGAAATGGATACTTGAGACATGAGATGGATATGTGGCTCCGGGATTGCTTTCTTGTAGGGAGTCGAGGAAGGATCTTCGGGCGTTAATGCTACAACATGTTTGTTAAATATAAACTGCTATTGTTTACTCTTCTACATGCTGCAAGATGCTTGGAGCTGCTTGAAGATGCTAGTCTTCGATAGGCTAGGCCTTCCCCTCTATTCTGGCATTCTGCAGTTCAGTCCACATATACAACCCTTCCATTTGATACCAATGCATACTTAGTATAGATCTGATGCTTGCGAGTACTTTGGATGAGTACTCACGGTTGCTTTGCTACCCCTTTCCCCCCTTCTTTCTTCTTTCCGGTTGATTCAACCAGATGGTGGATTCCTGGAGCTAGATGCCACCGCTGACGGATGCTACTACGTGGAGACCGCCGACGACCAGGAGTAGTTAGGAGGTCCTAGGCAGGAGGCCTTGCCTCTTCGATCATTGATTTTTGTGCTAGCCTTCTTAAGCATCCTTGTCTAACTTATGTCTGTACTCAGATATTGTTGCTTCCGCTGACGCTTGTGTATCGAGCTTGTATTCGAGGCCTCGAGGCCCCTAGCTTGTAATATGAAGCTTGTATTATTTTTATTTGTGTCTAGAGTTGTGTTGTGATATCTTCCCGTGAGTCCTTGATCTTGATCGTACATGTTTGCGTGTATGATTTGTGTACGGTCGAATCGGGGGCGTCACAAGTTGGTATCAGAGCCGACTGGCTGTAGGATCCCCCTTTCCAACTCCTTGGCTGAAGTTGTATCTAGTCTTTGAAAAACTGATTTACTAACATGGCTGTGTGGTTTACGGGCCCACGTCGCCATTGGGTGGTATTAGGATATTTTATTCCTCGACCTTTACTCTGGGACTCTGATATCTCTTCTATTCGGGTTAAATGATTTTGCTAACTCTATCCTAGGTTCTCGTTATCACATCCATCCAGAGATTTGTATTACGCCTTTCTTGAATTGGGAGCCGGGATCTGCTTCACATTGTTCATGGGCTGCATGATCCTTTTATCGAGGGCACCCTGCGTCGTCCCCTGCAGATTCCTCGCTCTAGTGGTTTTCTCTGACGTGGATGTAGCCTTTTCTATGTCCCGTTGTTGTATCCTTCCATCGCGTGCCAGCGTGCCGCCTAGTATGTCTAGGATGATTCTCTTGTCCGAACTCATACTAACAACGTGTAAATGGCTCTGTATATGTATATGTATGTCTTTAATGACTACTGCTTTGTACATACTGCGCCTTTGCTCATTGTTCAAGTTACATCATGAATGACTCCATACACCTGCTCCACCCCTTGTTAAACTGCTCCCTGATGTTTCTAGCAGGATGGCCGATGATCCTCCACCTCCACCCTATATTGCCGCAATGATGCAGCAGTTTGAGCTGAATCGTCAGTTTATGACTAGAGTAATGGCTCAGTTTCCAAACCAGATTGCTCATCAACAACCTGCCCCAATAACACTGCCAGAATTCGTGCGCCTCAACCCGTCCATTTTTCGGAACTCCAACAATCCTATGGATGCTGTTGATTGGCTTCGTGACATCATGTTTGAGATGGAGTCAACTAATGTTGTCCCTGCCAGTTATGTCACCTTTGCGACATTTCACCTGAAGGGTTCAGCTGCTCAATGGTGGGAAAGCCACAGGGGTATGTTGCCTACAGAGACTATAACCACTTGGCAGGAATTTTAGTTAGCCTTCCGTGCACGACACATTCCTCAAGGTCTGATGGACCAGAAGAAGAAGGAGTTCCGCAAACTTTCACAGGGCACAAATGACCGTGGATGAATATCAGAGGAAATTCCTTGAATTATCTTGCTATGCTGCGGATGACGTCTGCACTGACGCTCGCAAGCAGGAGAAATTCCATGAAGGACTGCGTCCCGATATAAAGCTCACACTTGTTGCTCATGATTGCGCGGACTTTGCGACGCTTGTCAGCCAAGCTTTCCAAACTGAAACTGGTCTGACTGAGTACCAGGAGTCGGTCAAGCGTACTCAAGATGTTGACCCATCCTCGAGTCAGCCTGCTCAGAAACGTCGAGTCTGGATCCCACACAATGTTCAACATCGACCTGCTCCAACACCAAGGCCGTCTTATGTTGCACCTCGTCTGCCTCCGCCGTTGAGACAACTAACGATTCAGGGTGGACACTCAGGACACCTTACCCTCGATTGTCACCAGGGTCGGTCGCAGAATACCTCATGTACTCCTGTTGGTTGTAAGAAGAGCAGCCGAAACCGTCATTCCAGAAGAGGTAGTGCCACGACGCCTGCCATGAGTTGTGGTCAAGTCACCCATGTCAAGATTGAAGAAGCTCATGAGTCCCCAAAAATCGTGATGGGTACCCTTTGCGTTAATTCAGTGCCAGCTTCTGTTCTTTTTGATTCAGGAGCATCATGTACTTTTCTGTCCCAACAATTTGCTCAGTTGCATGGGCTAGGCATGGAAGAATTACCCACTGTCGGTGTCAAAACCGGCGAATCTCGGGTAGGGGGTCCCGAACTGTGCGTCTAGGCGGATGGTAACAGGAGACAAGGGACATGAAGTTTTACCCAGGTTCGGGCCCTCTTGATGGAGGTAAAACCCTACGTCCTGCTTGATTAATATTGATGATATGGGTAGTACAAGAGTAGATCTACCACGAGATCAAGGAGGCTAAACCCTAGAAGCTAGCCTATGGTATGATTGTTGTATGTTGTCCTACGGACTAAAACCCTCCGGTTTATATAGACAGCAGAGAGGGTTAGGGTTACACAAAGTCAGTTACAATGGTAGGAGATCTAAATATCCGCATCGCCAAGCTTGCCTTCCACGTCAAGGAAAGTCCCTTCCGGACACGGGACGAAGTCTTCAATCTTGTATCTTCATAGTCCTGGAGTCCGGCTGAAGGTATAGTCCGGCCATCCGGACACCCCGTAATCCAGGACTCCCTCAGTAGCCCCCGAACCAGGCTTCAATGACGACGAGTCCGGCGCGCAGATTGTCTTCGGCATTGCAAGGCAGGTTCCCCTTCCAGATTTCGTGTACCTGTTGAATAATGTCCTGTTCTTCATAAATGCAGCGCTCCTTGGCTTCTACGCCCAATAAGGGCCGCCTTCCACGTGTCCAATGAATACGAAAAGTCTGAATGTTTTTGCATTCACACCCCTAGCCGCATAAATGAGCCTCCTATTTAAAGGGATGGGGATTCAGATCCAAACCACACCTTCTCTTCTCCGCGAGTAATCATCAGAGCGCCTCCAGCAAAGGTCCATTCCACCATGGCCGGCCGTCGCAACTCCTCCTCTTGCCCTTCCAGTCCTAAGCCTGGAGACTGGGAGAGGTGCTCCATCCCGCATAGTGAGCTAGTATCGCTTCAGACCAAGGGATTCCTCCCTCCGGCCTATATGGTCCTGGTCCGAGCCGGTCTCGCCACCTATAATGGCGGAGAGCAAGCGGAGAGCACCCCCAATCCCTCCAAAGGAGAGCGGGTATTCCTCGACCCTTATCTAATAAGAGGACTTGGATTTCCAATTCATCCGTTCCTCCGGGGGCTTCTGGAGTTCTATGGCCTCCAGCTGCACAACCTCACGCTCGCCTCTATATTGAACATCGCAGGCTTCGTCGCCCTTTGCGAGATGTTCTTAGGTGTTGAGGCTCATTTCGCGCTGTGGAAGAGGCTATTCTGCTTGGTGCCCCGTTCTCAGGAGGGGTCAATATATCAAGTGGGCGGAGCCGAAGTGTGGCGCATCGCCGGGACCGGATATCTATCCGGAACCCCAAAGAAGGCGTCTGAGGACTGGCCTTCAGAATGGTTTTATATGGAGGATGTCCCACTGCCGGATCCTATTTGGGTCGGCCTCCCTGAATTCAACAGTGCTCCCTTGAAGAAACGCTTAAGCTGGCGTCCACGGAGCTCTCAGAGAGAAAGTGACAGAGACGTCCTTTACCTGATGGGCCGGATAAGACTATTGGCTCATTCCGTATTAACCATGATTGGAGTCATGGCCATATGCATCATGCGGGGGGTGCAGCCGCTTCAGTATAGAGGCCACCCCATGTGGGATTTTAACGGGGAGGATGACGCCACCCGTTACGGTCGTAAGGGGTCGGACTCAGCTGCCGCTCTAGTAAAGATCTTGTCCTCTTTGTACAAGGGAGAAGAGGAGGAATTCCTCCGCGTCAACCCACAGGGTGGATTTACTATGTACAACCCTCCAAGTTGGGTAAGCGGACAATTTTTCTTGCCCATCCGTTTTATATTCCCATGATTAAATATATAGTCTAACGACTTCAACGCAGGAACTGCGTCAGGAAGTAAAGGACATAAACAACCATCCTCCACAGCCCGAGGATCCAGAATGGTCCCTCGATCCGGCCTCCGAAGAGGATCCGGACATATCAGTGGAGCTGATTGACGGGGTGTTTTATCAGCTGAACAAGGACAATACCTTGGTGGCCATTACGGCCGATTACCCAGGGTTAATCCCGGCCTCCCAGGTAACTGAGACTGGAGTCCCATCACCTTGGAAAGGGATCCATCCTCACGTGTTTTCAGTTTTCCTGACAACAACCGTGTTTTGCAGGGGAGGTTCCTGAGGCGGGAGGCCGAGCCTGCGGCGTCTAGCCAATGAGGGGCTGCAGGGCCCCGTGGGGTAAAAAGGAATGTAGTCCAGACTGAGGCGCCGGCGCAAAGGTATAGCGCGCCTTTTTATTCCTAGGTGTTATTCCTTCAAGGCATATTAACACTCGTGGTCGGTGCAGGACAAAGAGGCCTCGGCGGACTATATCCGGAGAGGCTGCCAATCGCGCCTCCACCAGCCAGACTCCACAGCCCGGTCCGAAGGCGGAGGCGAACACGAGGCACGCACCAGACGCTCCTCCGACAGAGGATGCAGACAGGCTGTCTGCCACCCATTCCGAGGTGGAGAGTGCCATGAATCACCGGCGCCGCCAGACAGTTCTTCGCGATGCTTGTTTCTCCCAAGAGGCGTTGGATGCCTTCAATTCGGGAGATGCGTATCTCCGTGCCGCTCAAAATGGTCTAGCCAGAGCCACGGAGCAATATGTAAAAGACATACGGGTGAGAAAATTTGATAGTTATATGGATCAGTAGCCCCCGAGACTTGGAATAGTTAGAATAACTGATTTAAGGATCATGTAACATGCAGGCTCTTTCAGAGAAGAATACCCAACTGTCCCAGGAGCTAAAAGAGTGCAAAGCCCAACTTGAGGCCGCACTAGCCGCGACAGGGGAGCCCAAGGGGACCCCCTCTGGTAATATATGCTTCAAAAAGATAAGTATTATGCGAAATGCGGCGTATGTGCTAATCTGACAAATGATATTGCAGATGGCGCCAGACTGGATCCGGAAAAGCAACAACTTCTACGTCGGCTAGAGGATGGTGAGAGCGTGCTGACAAAGGTGAGGCGGGAGAAGAATGATCTTCAGGATGCCAACACCAAGCTGGACGTTGAACTAAAAGATGTTCGTGCCCAACTATCGGACTCCACCAAGGAGAATCAGCGGCTTCGACGCGGCATATTTAGTAAGTGCTTAAACGAACTCTGAAAAAGGAGTTCGGCGAGGAAGTCGACTAACAGAGTTATGTCTGTAGGTATGCTAACAGGTCGTCCTGCAGAGGAGATGCCCGGTTCTATGGGTAACCTTCTTCCCGAGCTCTCGCAACTGCATGAGCGAGTTCGGCAGGCGATGCAAGGCGTTGCCCAAGCCTTATGGCTTTCCCTCTCCATGCCCGAGGGCCTTGGAGAGCTTGCAGAGAAGCTGAAGGGAGCGCGGCGGCGCTTCC
>NW_024119590.1:0-16151 GCF_003073215.2 Triticum urartu
GCGAGACCCCCCCCGCCCCCCACCCCCTGTTGTCGTCCCCCCCCCCGGGGGCGGAGGCCCAGCCCCTGCCACACCCCGATGAGTCCGTTGGGTCGGCGGCGACTGCACCGGAGATGGTGGTGCCGGCCCCGGCCGACAGCCGTTGAGGACTCCGTCCCTCTCGCCCGTCCATCGATTCAGCGAAGATCATCCAAGGCGCGAGAAGCAGAGTAAGGAGTTGGTCAGTACCCCGTTCTGGAGTCGATGCTACGAAACCATCGTTGTGCAGTAGTGACTGGCCCCACTTCTGAATCTTCTGATGTGTTCTTCGAGTATAGTGTTAAGCTCATTGTTTTTCTTCTCCAGTAATGAGGCAAACAAACGCAATGGTTTTGCTGCATAGTAGTATTAGTTACCAACTGGTTCTTTTCTGAACTTTGGTTCAGGCAGGTTAATTGCTGCAGACATTTGTTTTGAGAGAGAGAAATTGCTGCAGACTTTATGATGCCTACCAGAGTTCAATTCAATATATCTCTTTTCCTGTTTCTATCGATAAAGGTTTAAATTGTACCGAAAAAGAATATGTCTATTTTTATTATTATTCGTGGCGTTGCCAAGTGGTCTTGGAGTAGTTCTTTTTCTCTGCTAATATGGCAAATGCAATGGTTTGGGAGTAGTAATTACCAGCGAGTCTATGTGAACTTAAGTGATGCAAACTACCATGGAGTTTAATTCAATTCCTTCTATATTTGCCTACGTCCATTGAAGTTTCAGTATATTTCTGTATTTGTCAGTGTTTCTCATATTTTGTTGTAAGAGACGATTGCCCGGTCTTAGAATAAGGCCCTTAGAGCAACTACAACCGGATTGAGCAAATACAACCTTCTCCGGCCCCTCATTTGTCCTCCAAAACAACCACGTCCCTCATATCTAAACTCTTATATTCATGCAAAGTCATGCACATCCATCATATAACATCAATTCATCACATATTCAATAATTTCGACAAAGAAGAAAAAAACTCAATTCAGCACATGCAATTTTTTAACAAATTCATGCATAGATAGCCATACACTAATGAACCAGTCGAGTCTTTTGTTACGCTCATTGATCTTCTTCACGTCGAGCCACCTTTTACTTTTCTCATCCAAATATATAGTGTCTTGCAGCATGATCCTAGAATCTTATGTGTTCATGGTAAGCCTCAACTTTTTTCGCTCTCGAGCTCAATTATGTGCATTGTGGCCACATTTTCAAGATCTCATTTTGCAAATTTATCTTGTTTCTCCATGTTTATCTTCTCCCTCTCAATGCACAACTTCTCTTTCACTCTCTCCCGATTGAATACCATCCTCTTCCTTTGCGCATCCAAGAAGAGTGTGTACCTCATCTCCTTCTTGGCAAAAAAGAAATTTGTCCGCCTATGTGGCGGACATTTTGCTTGATGCGCCGTCATGGGGGGGCCTCTCCTTCTCCCACTTTTTCCCTTCACCTATCGGTTCCTCTTTGGCAGGTCGCTTGTACGTCCACACCTCCGCTTTCCTCTTCTTCATCATCCAAATTAATTGATTTTTCTTCAACTTCTTGCCGTTTTTGAGTTTTTTAATGACAGCTTACCACTTTGGTCCCCCATTCAATTTCAGCCAGCAATAGGATAAAGTGAATGGCTTGTGCTCGGTTTGGTTGTACAAAGTGACCACACAGGGTGTGCAAAACAGAAAACTGAATGAAAAAAATGAACTGAAAACAAAATTTTGGTATTTTTATATTATGGTTATGGTTTTAGTTTCAAAACAGCAAACCGTATTTGTTTCGGTTTTTTTGGATTAAAACCCATAATAATTAGGTTAAACAAAAAAAATTGAAAAATCCAAGACACATCCCACTTCCCAACTCCCCATGCCCACCCCAACTTACTCTTTTGGGCCTTCCTTCAACGCTACTCACAGCGCACGGACTCATGGGAACCATCGCCCTCCTTTAATCCACCCTCATGCACACGCAGAGGATAGAGCAGAGCATGGAGGCGGCGCCCTTGCTAGGTTAGGTCATGCATCTTGCTTATCCGGCGCGGCAGCGCCGACATCCTCGTCGGCTCGACCCACTTCTCCCACTCCTTTTGCCAATCTCCGGCACATCCATCGAGCACCACTCCCCATCGAAGTAGCACATCCATTGACTTCGAGCTCCGTGCCTCCGTCCTACTCCTACCCAGGAAGCAGTAGCAGAGGCCCCCGTAAGGCCGCGACCATTCCCCCTAGGCCCCCTCTGCGACACAGTCGCCGTTGGAGCCCGAGGAGACGACCACTACAATCTTGTGCTTGTGCCGAACTTCGGTTGTTCCAGAATTTGTGCCTTATTGTTAATGGCCACTGCCTTGTGCTTGTGTTGAACTTTGGTTTTTCTGGAATTTCATTTGTGCTTGTACTTAGTGTAGGGTAATGCAGCAGAAAACAAAAAATTCCGACCCATGTACCAGCCCAGGACCACTATGAAGATGCATACAATGTTTGAATTGATCATTATCAACCCATAGCACAACAGAAGTAGAGTTGGTGAAGATGGTTGATGCAGATCCCCGCGGCTAGGAATATACAACCTACCAACCACGAGGATTATTTTCCTCGGACAGAACCTCAGTCAGTCCATCAAACAGAAGATCGAACATATGATCTCTCTATCAGGTTGTACACATACGGTGTCACCTATCCAGCAGGGCTTCGCCGTCCAGAACTAACCCCTGCTAGAGAGTAGGCAACCTTTCGGCGCTACGAAACTCTTTCGTGGAGGGAGATAGAAGGGAAGATCATTGCGTCCCTTTGTATAAGAGAGCTCAAGTGAAAACTTGGATGAGATAGAGATCTCTCTCCACCTCTATTTATAGTGGTAGCAAGGGGTGGAGACATGGGAGAAAAAACCCAAAAGGGTGAAGATATGTTTCTATTTTCTTCTCTTTTATTTTTATTTTTATTTTCCTTTTTCCCTTCATTTTCGAAGTATCCATCACACATTTTTTTTTAAAAGTCATGTATTTGTTTAAAAAATAGCACATGCAGAATACAATTGTTTAACACATATATTTGAAAATTATTAAAAATTTATTTGCAAAATGATAAATGGGTATAAATTTTTTTCCATATGTACAAGAAAAATGTACAACGTGTATTAAAAAAGTAGACATAAAAACGTATATTTTAGAAAAATAATAGTCATGTATTTAAAAATGTTTAACACGTGTATAAAAAATGTCCCTAGTCTATGAAAATAATTTAAGAGGTCTATGGAAAAAGTAGATCTAAAAAATGTTAATCATGTATTTAAAAAATATTAAAGGTAAAATGTTTATATGTATACCAAAAATGTATAATATGTATGAAAAAGAAAATACACATAAAAACATATACTAAAAAAATGCGAATCATGTATTTAGAAAATGTTTAACATGTACATAAAATGCGAATCAAAGAAAATCAAAGAAAAACAAAGAAAATCAAGAAATAAACAAAGAAAACTAAAGTATACCCCAAAAAGGTGAAAAACAAAGAAAACCGAGGATAACAAAGAAAAACCCATCAAAACAGGGGAAAACAAATAAAACCAAAGTAAAACGATAAAAAAAAGGATGAAAACCAGTGCAAAAACAGGCAAAAAAATAAAAGAAGCAGACTAAGGCATAGCCTAGTGGTGGGAAGGGGCTGATGCCTTCCCACCCACCCAGGTTCAAGGCATGATACTTGCAATTTGGGTTTGTTGCACCAATTATACTGTATGGGGTTCCCTTACGGTCTTTTGTCAAAAAACAAAACAAAAGAAAACAGTCAACCAGTGAAAAACAAAGGAAAACAGACAAACCAAAGAAAACCAAGGAGAAAAAAAAGGCAGAGAGAGAGAACAAAAGAAAACGAAAAAACCGGGAGAGCAGCAAACGACGACAGAAAGAAACGCCAGCTGGCCGACCCAGACGGATGGGTGCTACGGGCGACACTTATGTTATCCTCGCAGTAAGCGAGGAATAGCTCCTGCGCAGACTAAGAGCACTCCTTGGACCTGCAAAATTATACTGCCAAGTCATTGGACCGTAAAATGGGCTGTGTGCAAACTGTCGAGCCATCTTCTCGGCCCATCTGAGCCTTTTATATAGGAGTAATTGTCTCGTCTTCTTCCGTGCGTCTTCCCTCTCCCTCGCTCCTCTGCAACTCTCCTCTTTCTCGTCCCCGCAAAAAAAGGCGCGCGCCACCTGTCGTCCACAAGCAGAGCAGGGAGTTGATCAGTTCCCCGTTGTGGAGACGATGATGCTACGTAGTTGATGATGGCTGGAGACGATCACCTGATGATGGTGTGCTCCGGTTAATTGGTCTCACTTCTGATGTGTTCTTGCACTGTTTAGCTCGTTGGTTTTTCTTGTCTAGCAATGTGGCCAATGCAACTGTTGGTTGTGCTGCAGATTGCTTGTCAGTCATTGCCAACTTTGTTTTTTCTGCAACTTTTTACATCTGCGCAGTGGGTTCAGTTCAGATTACATGACTGTCCAGTAGGTTAATTGCTGTTATCTTTTGCCTGCCATGGATGTTACCGTGCAGTAGACTGGTACTACTACCATTGTGGGTGTTCTGTTTTTGGTAAATGCATGCAATGTGTTAGTAGTTCACTGAAAAGCTTTAACTCGGCACTGCTCTGAATCTCTCTAATTCACGCAGCTCAATGGCCTGCCTGCTGAAATTCTAGTAATGTACTCGCTTGGTCCGGAACTAGTTGATGGCTTGACGCTCAAACGGATGCTCAAAGAATGTATTAGCATTCGTTTGAGCGCCAACTAATTACGATGGACGAAGTAATGGTATGTGTTTATGATCCTTTAGATGAAATGCGCGTGGCACTCTCCTGAAATCGTTCATCGGTCTATGTAATGCCGGCATGCTATTCCTCGAACTTACCATCAGCTTCATTGGTTCGCCCTGTGTTCATTACGTGCGACTACTGTCAAATTTGCGAAATACTCACTCCGTCCCAAAATAAGTGACTCAAGTTTGTACAAAGTTGAGTCACTTATTTTAGGACGGAGGGAGTATCAGTTTCAGAGCAACAACTAAATCCAGTTTCTTGCCGGCCAACCATCCTCGCGCCGCAGGCTCCTTGGTTCCTCTCCCAGGGTCAGGGCTCCATCATCGCTCCATCTTCTCGGCCCATCTGAGCCTTTTATATAGGAGTAATTGTCTCGTCTTCTTCCGTGCGTCTTCCCTCTCCCTCGCTCCTCTGCAACTCTCCTCTTTCTCGTCCCCGCAAAAAAAAAGGCGCGCGCCACCTGTCGTCCACAAGCAGAGCAGGGAGTTGATCAGTTCCCCGTTGTGGAGACGATGATGCTACGTAGTTGATGATGGCTGGAGACGATCACCTGATGATGGTGTGCTCCGGTTAATTGGTCTCACTTCTGATGTGTTCTTGCACTGTTTAGCTCGTTGGTTTTTCTTGTCTAGCAATGTGGCCAATGCAACTGTTGGTTGTGCTGCAGATTGCTTGTCAGTCATTGCCAACTTTGTTTTTTCTGCAACTTTTTACATCTGCGCAGTGGGTTCAGTTCAGATTACATGACTGTCCAGTAGGTTAATTGCTGTTATCTTTTGCCTGCCATGGATGTTACCGTGCAGTAGACTGGTACTACTACCATTGTGGGTGTTCTGTTTTTGGTAAATGCATGCAATGTGTTAGTAGTTCACTGAAAAGCTTTAACTCGGCACTGCTCTGAATCTCTCTAATTCACGCAGCTCAATGGCCTGCCTGCTGAAATTCTAGTAATGTACTCGCTTGGTCCGGAACTAGTTGATGGCTTGACGCTCAAACGGATGCTCAAAGAATGTATTAGCATTCGTTTGAGCGCCAACTAATTACGATGGACGAAGTAATGGTATGTGTTTATGATCCTTTAGATGAAATGCGCGTGGCACTCTCCTGAAATCGTTCATCGGTCTATGTAATGCCGGCATGCTATTCCTCGAACTTACCATCAGCTTCATTGGTTCGCCCTGTGTTCATTACGTGCGACTACTGTCAAATTTGCGAAATACTCACTCCGTCCCAAAATAAGTGACTCAAGTTTGTACAAAGTTGAGTCACTTATTTTAGGACGGAGGGAGTATCAGTTTCAGAGCAACAACTAAATCCAGTTTCTTGCCGGCCAACCATCCTCGCGCCGCAGGCTCCTTGGTTCCTCTCCCAGGGTCAGGGCTCCATCATCGCTCCATCTTCTCGGCCCATCTGAGCCTTTTATATAGGAGTAATTGTCTCGTCTTCTTCCGTGCGTCTTCCCTCTCCCTCGCTCCTCTGCAACTCTCCTCTTTCTCGTCCCCGCAAAAAAAAAGGCGCGCGCCACCTGTCGTCCACAAGCAGAGCAGGGAGTTGATCAGTTCCCCGTTGTGGAGACGATGATGCTACGTAGTTGATGATGGCTGGAGACGATCACCTGATGATGGTGTGCTCCGGTTAATTGGTCTCACTTCTGATGTGTTCTTGCACTGTTTAGCTCGTTGGTTTTTCTTGTCTAGCAATGTGGCCAATGCAACTGTTGGTTGTGCTGCAGATTGCTTGTCAGTCATTGCCAACTTTGTTTTTTCTGCAACTTTTTACATCTGCGCAGTGGGTTCAGTTCAGATTACATGACTGTCCAGTAGGTTAATTGCTGTTATCTTTTGCCTGCCATGGATGTTACCGTGCAGTAGACTGGTACTACTACCATTGTGGGTGTTCTGTTTTTGGTAAATGCATGCAATGTGTTAGTAGTTCACTGAAAAGCTTTAACTCGGCACTGCTCTGAATCTCTCTAATTCACGCAGCTCAATGGCCTGCCTGCTGAAATTCTAGTAATGTACTCGCTTGGTCCGGAACTAGTTGATGGCTTGACGCTCAAACGGATGCTCAAAGAATGTATTAGCATTCGTTTGAGCGCCAACTAATTACGATGGACGAAGTAATGGTATGTGTTTATGATCCTTTAGATGAAATGCGCGTGGCACTCTCCTGAAATCGTTCATCGGTCTATGTAATGCCGGCATGCTATTCCTCGAACTTACCATCAGCTTCATTGGTTCGCCCTGTGTTCATTACGTGCGACTACTGTCAAATTTGCGAAATACTCACTCCGTCCCAAAATAAGTGACTCAAGTTTGTACAAAGTTGAGTCACTTATTTTAGGACGGAGGGAGTATCAGTTTCAGAGCAACAACTAAATCCAGTTTCTTGCCGGCCAACCATCCTCGCGCCGCAGGCTCCTTGGTTCCTCTCCCAGGGTCAGGGCTCCATCATCGCTCCATCTTCTCGGCCCATCTGAGCCTTTTATATAGGAGTAATTGTCTCGTCTTCTTCCGTGCGTCTTCCCTCTCCCTCGCTCCTCTGCAACTCTCCTCTTTCTCGTCCCCGCAAAAAAAAAGGCGCGCGCCACCTGTCGTCCACAAGCAGAGCAGGGAGTTGATCAGTTCCCCGTTGTGGAGACGATGATGCTACGTAGTTGATGATGGCTGGAGACGATCACCTGATGATGGTGTGCTCCGGTTAATTGGTCTCACTTCTGATGTGTTCTTGCACTGTTTAGCTCGTTGGTTTTTCTTGTCTAGCAATGTGGCCAATGCAACTGTTGGTTGTGCTGCAGATTGCTTGTCAGTCATTGCCAACTTTGTTTTTTCTGCAACTTTTTACATCTGCGCAGTGGGTTCAGTTCAGATTACATGACTGTCCAGTAGGTTAATTGCTGTTATCTTTTGCCTGCCATGGATGTTACCGTGCAGTAGACTGGTACTACTACCATTGTGGGTGTTCTGTTTTTGGTAAATGCATGCAATGTGTTAGTAGTTCACTGAAAAGCTTTAACTCGGCACTGCTCTGAATCTCTCTAATTCACGCAGCTCAATGGCCTGCCTGCTGAAATTCTAGTAATGTACTCGCTTGGTCCGGAACTAGTTGATGGCTTGACGCTCAAACGGATGCTCAAAGAATGTATTAGCATTCGTTTGAGCGCCAACTAATTACGATGGACGAAGTAATGGTATGTGTTTATGATCCTTTAGATGAAATGCGCGTGGCACTCTCCTGAAATCGTTCATCGGTCTATGTAATGCCGGCATGCTATTCCTCGAACTTACCATCAGCTTCATTGGTTCGCCCTGTGTTCATTACGTGCGACTACTGTCAAATTTGCGAAATACTCACTCCGTCCCAAAATAAGTGACTCAAGTTTGTACAAAGTTGAGTCACTTATTTTAGGACGGAGGGAGTATCAGTTTCAGAGCAACAACTAAATCCAGTTTCTTGCCGGCCAACCATCCTCGCGCCGCAGGCTCCTTGGTTCCTCTCCCAGGGTCAGGGCTCCATCATCGCTCCATCTTCTCGGCCCATCTGAGCCTTTTATATAGGAGTAATTGTCTCGTCTTCTTCCGTGCGTCTTCCCTCTCCCTCGCTCCTCTGCAACTCTCCTCTTTCTCGTCCCCGCAAAAAAAAAGGCGCGCGCCACCTGTCGTCCACAAGCAGAGCAGGGAGTTGATCAGTTCCCCGTTGTGGAGACGATGATGCTACGTAGTTGATGATGGCTGGAGACGATCACCTGATGATGGTGTGCTCCGGTTAATTGGTCTCACTTCTGATGTGTTCTTGCACTGTTTAGCTCGTTGGTTTTTCTTGTCTAGCAATGTGGCCAATGCAACTGTTGGTTGTGCTGCAGATTGCTTGTCAGTCATTGCCAACTTTGTTTTTTCTGCAACTTTTTACATCTGCGCAGTGGGTTCAGTTCAGATTACATGACTGTCCAGTAGGTTAATTGCTGTTATCTTTTGCCTGCCATGGATGTTACCGTGCAGTAGACTGGTACTACTACCATTGTGGGTGTTCTGTTTTTGGTAAATGCATGCAATGTGTTAGTAGTTCACTGAAAAGCTTTAACTCGGCACTGCTCTGAATCTCTCTAATTCACGCAGCTCAATGGCCTGCCTGCTGAAATTCTAGTAATGTACTCGCTTGGTCCGGAACTAGTTGATGGCTTGACGCTCAAACGGATGCTCAAAGAATGTATTAGCATTCGTTTGAGCGCCAACTAATTACGATGGACGAAGTAATGGTATGTGTTTATGATCCTTTAGATGAAATGCGCGTGGCACTCTCCTGAAATCGTTCATCGGTCTATGTAATGCCGGCATGCTATTCCTCGAACTTACCATCAGCTTCATTGGTTCGCCCTGTGTTCATTACGTGCGACTACTGTCAAATTTGCGAAATACTCACTCCGTCCCAAAATAAGTGACTCAAGTTTGTACAAAGTTGAGTCACTTATTTTAGGACGGAGGGAGTATCAGTTTCAGAGCAACAACTAAATCCAGTTTCTTGCCGGCCAACCATCCTCGCGCCGCAGGCTCCTTGGTTCCTCTCCCAGGGTCAGGGCTCCATCATCGCTCCATCTTCTCGGCCCATCTGAGCCTTTTATATAGGAGTAATTGTCTCGTCTTCTTCCGTGCGTCTTCCCTCTCCCTCGCTCCTCTGCAACTCTCCTCTTTCTCGTCCCCGCAAAAAAAAAGGCGCGCGCCACCTGTCGTCCACAAGCAGAGCAGGGAGTTGATCAGTTCCCCGTTGTGGAGACGATGATGCTACGTAGTTGATGATGGCTGGAGACGATCACCTGATGATGGTGTGCTCCGGTTAATTGGTCTCACTTCTGATGTGTTCTTGCACTGTTTAGCTCGTTGGTTTTTCTTGTCTAGCAATGTGGCCAATGCAACTGTTGGTTGTGCTGCAGATTGCTTGTCAGTCATTGCCAACTTTGTTTTTTCTGCAACTTTTTACATCTGCGCAGTGGGTTCAGTTCAGATTACATGACTGTCCAGTAGGTTAATTGCTGTTATCTTTTGCCTGCCATGGATGTTACCGTGCAGTAGACTGGTACTACTACCATTGTGGGTGTTCTGTTTTTGGTAAATGCATGCAATGTGTTAGTAGTTCACTGAAAAGCTTTAACTCGGCACTGCTCTGAATCTCTCTAATTCACGCAGCTCAATGGCCTGCCTGCTGAAATTCTAGTAATGTACTCGCTTGGTCCGGAACTAGTTGATGGCTTGACGCTCAAACGGATGCTCAAAGAATGTATTAGCATTCGTTTGAGCGCCAACTAATTACGATGGACGAAGTAATGGTATGTGTTTATGATCCTTTAGATGAAATGCGCGTGGCACTCTCCTGAAATCGTTCATCGGTCTATGTAATGCCGGCATGCTATTCCTCGAACTTACCATCAGCTTCATTGGTTCGCCCTGTGTTCATTACGTGCGACTACTGTCAAATTTGCGAAATACTCACTCCGTCCCAAAATAAGTGACTCAAGTTTGTACAAAGTTGAGTCACTTATTTTAGGACGGAGGGAGTATCAGTTTCAGAGCAACAACTAAATCCAGTTTCTTGCCGGCCAACCATCCTCGCGCCGCAGGCTCCTTGGTTCCTCTCCCAGGGTCAGGGCTCCATCATCGCTCCATCTTCTCGGCCCATCTGAGCCTTTTATATAGGAGTAATTGTCTCGTCTTCTTCCGTGCGTCTTCCCTCTCCCTCGCTCCTCTGCAACTCTCCTCTTTCTCGTCCCCGCAAAAAAAAAGGCGCGCGCCACCTGTCGTCCACAAGCAGAGCAGGGAGTTGATCAGTTCCCCGTTGTGGAGACGATGATGCTACGTAGTTGATGATGGCTGGAGACGATCACCTGATGATGGTGTGCTCCGGTTAATTGGTCTCACTTCTGATGTGTTCTTGCACTGTTTAGCTCGTTGGTTTTTCTTGTCTAGCAATGTGGCCAATGCAACTGTTGGTTGTGCTGCAGATTGCTTGTCAGTCATTGCCAACTTTGTTTTTTCTGCAACTTTTTACATCTGCGCAGTGGGTTCAGTTCAGATTACATGACTGTCCAGTAGGTTAATTGCTGTTATCTTTTGCCTGCCATGGATGTTACCGTGCAGTAGACTGGTACTACTACCATTGTGGGTGTTCTGTTTTTGGTAAATGCATGCAATGTGTTAGTAGTTCACTGAAAAGCTTTAACTCGGCACTGCTCTGAATCTCTCTAATTCACGCAGCTCAATGGCCTGCCTGCTGAAATTCTAGTAATGTACTCGCTTGGTCCGGAACTAGTTGATGGCTTGACGCTCAAACGGATGCTCAAAGAATGTATTAGCATTCGTTTGAGCGCCAACTAATTACGATGGACGAAGTAATGGTATGTGTTTATGATCCTTTAGATGAAATGCGCGTGGCACTCTCCTGAAATCGTTCATCGGTCTATGTAATGCCGGCATGCTATTCCTCGAACTTACCATCAGCTTCATTGGTTCGCCCTGTGTTCATTACGTGCGACTACTGTCAAATTTGCGAAATACTCACTCCGTCCCAAAATAAGTGACTCAAGTTTGTACAAAGTTGAGTCACTTATTTTAGGACGGAGGGAGTATCAGTTTCAGAGCAACAACTAAATCCAGTTTCTTGCCGGCCAACCATCCTCGCGCCGCAGGCTCCTTGGTTCCTCTCCCAGGGTCAGGGCTCCATCATCGCTCCATCTTCTCGGCCCATCTGAGCCTTTTATATAGGAGTAATTGTCTCGTCTTCTTCCGTGCGTCTTCCCTCTCCCTCGCTCCTCTGCAACTCTCCTCTTTCTCGTCCCCGCAAAAAAAAAGGCGCGCGCCACCTGTCGTCCACAAGCAGAGCAGGGAGTTGATCAGTTCCCCGTTGTGGAGACGATGATGCTACGTAGTTGATGATGGCTGGAGACGATCACCTGATGATGGTGTGCTCCGGTTAATTGGTCTCACTTCTGATGTGTTCTTGCACTGTTTAGCTCGTTGGTTTTTCTTGTCTAGCAATGTGGCCAATGCAACTGTTGGTTGTGCTGCAGATTGCTTGTCAGTCATTGCCAACTTTGTTTTTTCTGCAACTTTTTACATCTGCGCAGTGGGTTCAGTTCAGATTACATGACTGTCCAGTAGGTTAATTGCTGTTATCTTTTGCCTGCCATGGATGTTACCGTGCAGTAGACTGGTACTACTACCATTGTGGGTGTTCTGTTTTTGGTAAATGCATGCAATGTGTTAGTAGTTCACTGAAAAGCTTTAACTCGGCACTGCTCTGAATCTCTCTAATTCACGCAGCTCAATGGCCTGCCTGCTGAAATTCTAGTAATGTACTCGCTTGGTCCGGAACTAGTTGATGGCTTGACGCTCAAACGGATGCTCAAAGAATGTATTAGCATTCGTTTGAGCGCCAACTAATTACGATGGACGAAGTAATGGTATGTGTTTATGATCCTTTAGATGAAATGCGCGTGGCACTCTCCTGAAATCGTTCATCGGTCTATGTAATGCCGGCATGCTATTCCTCGAACTTACCATCAGCTTCATTGGTTCGCCCTGTGTTCATTACGTGCGACTACTGTCAAATTTGCGAAATACTCACTCCGTCCCAAAATAAGTGACTCAAGTTTGTACAAAGTTGAGTCACTTATTTTAGGACGGAGGGAGTATCAGTTTCAGAGCAACAACTAAATCCAGTTTCTTGCCGGCCAACCATCCTCGCGCCGCAGGCTCCTTGGTTCCTCTCCCAGGGTCAGGGCTCCATCATCGCTCCATCTTCTCGGCCCATCTGAGCCTTTTATATAGGAGTAATTGTCTCGTCTTCTTCCGTGCGTCTTCCCTCTCCCTCGCTCCTCTGCAACTCTCCTCTTTCTCGTCCCCGCAAAAAAAAAGGCGCGCGCCACCTGTCGTCCACAAGCAGAGCAGGGAGTTGATCAGTTCCCCGTTGTGGAGACGATGATGCTACGTAGTTGATGATGGCTGGAGACGATCACCTGATGATGGTGTGCTCCGGTTAATTGGTCTCACTTCTGATGTGTTCTTGCACTGTTTAGCTCGTTGGTTTTTCTTGTCTAGCAATGTGGCCAATGCAACTGTTGGTTGTGCTGCAGATTGCTTGTCAGTCATTGCCAACTTTGTTTTTTCTGCAACTTTTTACATCTGCGCAGTGGGTTCAGTTCAGATTACATGACTGTCCAGTAGGTTAATTGCTGTTATCTTTTGCCTGCCATGGATGTTACCGTGCAGTAGACTGGTACTACTACCATTGTGGGTGTTCTGTTTTTGGTAAATGCATGCAATGTGTTAGTAGTTCACTGAAAAGCTTTAACTCGGCACTGCTCTGAATCTCTCTAATTCACGCAGCTCAATGGCCTGCCTGCTGAAATTCTAGTAATGTACTCGCTTGGTCCGGAACTAGTTGATGGCTTGACGCTCAAACGGATGCTCAAAGAATGTATTAGCATTCGTTTGAGCGCCAACTAATTACGATGGACGAAGTAATGGTATGTGTTTATGATCCTTTAGATGAAATGCGCGTGGCACTCTCCTGAAATCGTTCATCGGTCTATGTAATGCCGGCATGCTATTCCTCGAACTTACCATCAGCTTCATTGGTTCGCCCTGTGTTCATTACGTGCGACTACTGTCAAATTTGCGAAATACTCACTCCGTCCCAAAATAAGTGACTCAAGTTTGTACAAAGTTGAGTCACTTATTTTAGGACGGAGGGAGTATCAGTTTCAGAGCAACAACTAAATCCAGTTTCTTGCCGGCCAACCATCCTCGCGCCGCAGGCTCCTTGGTTCCTCTCCCAGGGTCAGGGCTCCATCATCGCTCCATCTTCTCGGCCCATCTGAGCCTTTTATATAGGAGTAATTGTCTCGTCTTCTTCCGTGCGTCTTCCCTCTCCCTCGCTCCTCTGCAACTCTCCTCTTTCTCGTCCCCGCAAAAAAAAAGGCGCGCGCCACCTGTCGTCCACAAGCAGAGCAGGGAGTTGATCAGTTCCCCGTTGTGGAGACGATGATGCTACGTAGTTGATGATGGCTGGAGACGATCACCTGATGATGGTGTGCTCCGGTTAATTGGTCTCACTTCTGATGTGTTCTTGCACTGTTTAGCTCGTTGGTTTTTCTTGTCTAGCAATGTGGCCAATGCAACTGTTGGTTGTGCTGCAGATTGCTTGTCAGTCATTGCCAACTTTGTTTTTTCTGCAACTTTTTACATCTGCGCAGTGGGTTCAGTTCAGATTACATGACTGTCCAGTAGGTTAATTGCTGTTATCTTTTGCCTGCCATGGATGTTACCGTGCAGTAGACTGGTACTACTACCATTGTGGGTGTTCTGTTTTTGGTAAATGCATGCAATGTGTTAGTAGTTCACTGAAAAGCTTTAACTCGGCACTGCTCTGAATCTCTCTAATTCACGCAGCTCAATGGCCTGCCTGCTGAAATTCTAGTAATGTACTCGCTTGGTCCGGAACTAGTTGATGGCTTGACGCTCAAACGGATGCTCAAAGAATGTATTAGCATTCGTTTGAGCGCCAACTAATTACGATGGACGAAGTAATGGTATGTGTTTATGATCCTTTAGATGAAATGCGCGTGGCACTCTCCTGAAATCGTTCATCGGTCTATGTAATGCCGGCATGCTATTCCTCGAACTTACCATCAGCTTCATTGGTTCGCCCTGTGTTCATTACGTGCGACTACTGTCAAATTTGCGAAATACTCACTCCGTCCCAAAATAAGTGACTCAAGTTTGTACAAAGTTGAGTCACTTATTTTAGGACGGAGGGAGTATCAGTTTCAGAGCAACAACTAAATCCAGTTTCTTGCCGGCCAACCATCCTCGCGCCGCAGGCTCCTTGGTTCCTCTCCCAGGGTCAGGGCTCCATCATCGCTCCATCTTCTCGGCCCATCTGAGCCTTTTATATAGGAGTAATTGTCTCGTCTTCTTCCGTGCGTCTTCCCTCTCCCTCGCTCCTCTGCAACTCTCCTCTTTCTCGTCCCCGCAAAAAAAAAGGCGCGCGCCACCTGTCGTCCACAAGCAGAGCAGGGAGTTGATCAGTTCCCCGTTGTGGAGACGATGATGCTACGTAGTTGATGATGGCTGGAGACGATCACCTGATGATGGTGTGCTCCGGTTAATTGGTCTCACTTCTGATGTGTTCTTGCACTGTTTAGCTCGTTGGTTTTTCTTGTCTAGCAATGTGGCCAATGCAACTGTTGGTTGTGCTGCAGATTGCTTGTCAGTCATTGCCAACTTTGTTTTTTCTGCAACTTTTTACATCTGCGCAGTGGGTTCAGTTCAGATTACATGACTGTCCAGTAGGTTAATTGCTGTTATCTTTTGCCTGCCATGGATGTTACCGTGCAGTAGACTGGTACTACTACCATTGTGGGTGTTCTGTTTTTGGTAAATGCATGCAATGTGTTAGTAGTTCACTGAAAAGCTTTAACTCGGCACTGCTCTGAATCTCTCTAATTCACGCAGCTCAATGGCCTGCCTGCTGAAATTCTAGTAATGTACTCGCTTGGTCCGGAACTAGTTGATGGCTTGACGCTCAAACGGATGCTCAAAGAATGTATTAGCATTCGTTTGAGCGCCAACTAATTACGATGGACGAAGTAATGGTATGTGTTTATGATCCTTTAGATGAAATGCGCGTGGCACTCTCCTGAAATCGTTCATCGGTCTATGTAATGCCGGCATGCTATTCCTCGAACTTACCATCAGCTTCATTGGTTCGCCCTGTGTTCATTACGTGCGACTACTGTCAAATTTGCGAAATACTCACTCCGTCCCAAAATAAGTGACTCAAGTTTGTACAAAGTTGACGACGACACGCGGGTCTTCATCAAGCCTTCGAGGCCGCTGGCGCACGCGCTTGGCGCGGCCATGCCTTTCCGCGCGTGCCTCATCCTCGACGGCGTGCCCGCCTATGTCTGGACGCATTCCATCGTCGAGCGCGTCATCGGCCGCACCTGCGCGCTGGACGTCATGGATGAGCGCTCCATCTCCATGTCGGACACGCGTGACATCGGTCTCATTGGCGTGGACGACCAATCCGAGCAGAATCCCGAAGGTGGTCTGGCTGACCTTCACGTCGCGTGCACCCGATGGCGTCACGATCTCGGCGCGGCAGCCGGCGCGCTGCCTGCGTGGTGCCACCTTCCGCGTCATCGTCCACCTGCTGCGGATTGAGGACTACACTTCAGCCCCTCTCGACGCGGAGACGCAAGATGGCCAGCATGTGGCGTACTCCCCTCCCACATCCGTGTTCCCGCCTTGCCACCGCGGCACCATCGCCGCCCATGC
>NW_024119591.1:0-8907 GCF_003073215.2 Triticum urartu
CAGGTCCCTCCGGGTCGGCCGACGGCAGATCGAAGCCACCATCGTTGTCGTCATCGTCGGAAGAGGGGCCGGACCCCTCCAGCGTGTTCTCTGTGGCGTATGTTTGGACTGACGATCCGTCTCGTCTGCCCCTGGAGAAGCTGGTCTTGGTGGAAGAGCCCGATGAGGCGATAGAGGTGGAGCTGGCGGACGGGCTTGTCCTACCGGCGGATGAGCTGGTGCCGCTGGAGAAGAGCATGCTGGCACATTCCTGTATTGACTAGGCCAGATGTCTCGCATGGCTCAATTTAGTTAGTGTACCCCTTATTATCAGGTAGGTACTACTTAAAACATCTCTTATTAATGTTTTATTTCGTGGTATACAGTATGATGGAGCGTTAGTTGGCTTGGCTTTTGTGGCACTCATTGATGAGCTTTTGACTTAGTAGTTTTTGTGCCCTCTTGGTCCATGAGAGTATGTTCATGTTGAAGAAATTGTAGCAATAATGAGGGGCGCGAGAAATATTTGTTATCTCGCATGCTTTCCTAATGAATTTCACATGTGGACCATTTATTGTTTGTGTTATTGGAATTTTGTTGCATTATTCATACAGAAAAATACTCCATCCGTCCCAAAATACAAAGTTGAGTCACTTATTTTGGGACGGTTCTCGGGCTGAAACTGATATTCAAAATTGGAGGTTCTGTGAGAGTGTTGTAATGTTTGTAATTATATATTGCTTTTGATCTTAATATGTGCTGCCTCCCATTGTATATTTCTTGCAAGACATGACAACTACAGTTATTTGGATTGTCCCCTTGAACTAGGTTGGCCCTGATTAAGAAGTACAGAGTTTGTAGGTTGTTTGATCTACTATATCAAGTGACATCTGACTTCTCATGGCTCTCCCGGCATTTGCCAGAACAATGGTTAGCACACACTACCTAGAGCTATGGATATTAGAAAGGAAAAAAATGTCCTGCCGTTTATTAAATGTTATAAATCATGTACAATCCTCCACATTAAAAAAATCTGACACAAAATAGTATTTTCTTTTTCCAAGCATATATTTTACTGAAGCACATCTTTGTAAGAGCTCTTGGCCTTTTTCACCCTTTTCCTTGAGTTTATTTGTGTGATGCTGTTAAGGTGTTCAGCAAATACCTTTTATTTTCAATACCCTTCGATTGTTCTGTGGTACCTATTTTGCATCACATAAGAGAAACTTGACTCGGGTAGACGATCCCTGTTGTCTATAACCTAGTAGCTGAACCATTGCTTGCATTCAATTCCATATTAATATACTCAATCCAACTGCAGTTGTTCTTAAACCTTGCAGGAAAAAACCCTCTTGAATTATTCTCTCACTTGAACAGAATTCTCTTTGATATCATTTATAGCATAAACATGTGAAATATTCTAAGCTCTCTTTATGGTAGTGTTGCCAGTAATTATAGAGACAGTTTTGTAAATTAAAAAGAGCAGAATGAAGAATAATCGTAACATCATCATCACATCATTTCTGCTAAAAGAATGTGTCTGGACTGCGCATAACTGGATGTAAGGCTAGGAATTACTTGGAACTTGGAAGTTTAAGCACGTGTGGAGTGCATATGTAGTTTTCTAAAAAGAACTTTGGTCATATTGCTTGATGAAATGTCTCTATTACTGTCTAAAACTCTGAAAGTTATTTTTTTTTGCGGGGAACTCTGAAAGTTAATTCTCTTTTTCATAAAAATGCATAAGGTCGTAAGGATTTTTTTATAGTGAATAGAAATCAGTATTAGTGTTCCAAGAATGTGGCATCCCAGAGGGGTCGGTAACTCTTGCCTTCTCCCGAACTATTTCTATCCTTTGCTCAAATTCCATGGTTATGTGATTATGATTGTTCTCTCCTTTCACTATGTGTTTGTAGCCAGGCTACAGGAGGAGCTGAACTTTAGAGTGATATTTTCTTTAGCAGAGGTTTGATCAATGATTGTTGTTGACCTATTAACTGTTGCGACTGCACCCCTGCAATTACAGGAATAAAGTTGAGGTTGTTTTTTTTGGAATTTTTTGTGGGTTTTTTTTGTTTACTTGATTTGGATTGTTCACTTATAGTTGTGAATCTGTGCATGCCATGCCAATCTGTAACGTTCACAAGTTTCCTGTCCATATCACATGCTGGATACAAAGCCAGAATGAATACCGACTTGACATACTTATTAAGTTGGTCTGAATTTTGCCATTTACATGGCAATCAGCAATGCCCTGGAATGGCACCTAACTGAGATTGGACATGAAAGATCTTTGAATTGGTAGTGATTGTGCCTACCTTGGTGTAAGTTGTTACCACATTCAGAAGTGTCATGCCATGCAATCTTGCATCCTTTTTTTATAGGAGGAAGGCAGGGAGCCCCATAGACATCTTAAGTAGAGCAAAGTTAAATACTCTCATTTCTTTTTTTCGAAACGGAGATACTCTCATTTCTAGCTCACTGTAGTCCTGGATCATCCAACTACCTGAAACTACTCCCTCCGTTCCATATTACTCGTCGCTGATTTAATACAAATGGGCTTTTGAAGTTTAATACTCCCTCCATTTCATATTACTCGTCGCTGATTTAGTACAGGGGAGTATTAAACTCCAAAAGCCCAACACTCTGCAAGCAAGAGAAAATAGCTCCACATGCAACATATCATTTGATGTTTTTTTGTCTCTCAAGGAATTCGACCTTTCGGCATTATCGTGCCAATGCTTGGAACTATGTCGTGCGCAGTGCAGTCCGATCGTCACAGTTGTCGAACTAGTTTCTCCACTGCTGCAAGTCGGAAGAAGAGCGTGTGTTCCATGAGTTCTGTTCTAGAGCAATGGCTGCCTTTTAACCAGTAGGGTTTTCATGCGTGTAAAGTGAAGTACTGTAAGAACATCTCCAGCCGTTCGGCCTCCCAGGACGCCGAAAAAGTGCCTCCTGGAGGCGAGCCGGTGCTAGATTGACGCGTAGGAGCGACCTTGCTCCCAGTCATGGTCCACAGGTCGCCCCGGTTTAGCGATGTCGCGTACGAAAATATGTGCAAACTTGGCGACTTTTGCACGAACTCGGCGAAACTTCGTTGAAATTTGAACAGAAAACATCACCCTGCTGCAGCCCTGGCCAAGGTCGCCGAGGCATGGTGGCGCGCTGGACAGCCCGGCCTCGTCTTCCTCGTCGCTGTCGAGGACGATGACGCTGCCCTCCTCGCGCCGGGCCTGAAGTGCTTCCTGTCACAGGTGTAACACTTACCATTTAGGAAATAGAATGCCAATTTCATGTTTCAAAGAGTGTCTGATCACTCGATGTTGGAGCATATGGAAGCACAAAAGTAGTACAAATTTGACCACAAGCAAAGAAATCTAGAATACTGTATCACTAGCTTCGGGGAACATTTTGCTATGGTAATCAAGAAAACCAAGCCTAGGCTTAAGGAGGGTATGCAATCATGGTGATTATTTGTAGACAGCATTTGTAAGATTCATACATATATGATAATTCATAAATATTCATGTACTGCTACCATGTTCCACCATAGAAATATGAATCCTACTACCGGGTGTAGTTACACTCATTTCTCATATACTACCATATGGTAGTATATACTATACTTTATTATTTTTAGTATGTTCATATACTATATCTAAGATACTACAAAGCGAGTTATATGAAAAAATTACAAGTGAGCTCATAGTTTTATTGTATTTATGAAATACGTACATATTTGTACGTGAAATGAAGTATGCACAAAATATGGTACATACTATAAAAAAGTAGAATATATACTATCTAAACATTCTTATATACTACTCCCTCTGTCCCAGAATAAGTGACTCAAAGTCGAGTTACTTATTTTGAGACGAAGGGAGTACATAATACACACGAAATAAAAATGGGAGTAACTACACTCGGTAGTAGGAAAAATTTGTCCTATATACAACAACAACAACAAAGCCTTTAGTCCCAAACAAGTTGGGGTAGGCTAGAGGTGAAACCCATAAGATCTCGCGACCAACTCATGGCTCTAGCACTTGGATAGTAAGCCTTCACGCACCCCTATCCATAGCTAGTTCTTTAATGATACTTCAATCCTTCAGGTATCTCTTAACGGACTCCCCCCATGTCAAATTCGGTGTATCCCAACCTCTCTTGACATTCTCCGCATGCTTTAGCCATCCGCTATGCACTGGAGCTTCTGGAGGCCTCTGCTGAATATGCCCAAACCATCTCAGATGATGTTGGACAAGCTTCTCTTCAATTGCTGCTACCCCAACTCTATCTCGTATATCATCATTCCGGACTCTATCCTTCCTCATGTGGCCACACATCCATTTCAACATACGCAACTCCGCCACACCTAACTGTTGAACATGTCGCCTTTTAGTCAGCCAACACTCAGCGCCATACAACATTGTGGGTCGAACAGTCGTCCTGTAGAACTTGCCTTTTAGCTTTTGTGGCACTCTCTTGTCACAGAGAATGCCAGAAGCTTGGCGCCACTTCATCCATCCGGCTTTGAGTCGATGGTTCACATCTTCGTTAATACCCCCATCCTCCTGCAACACTGACCGCAAATATCGAAAGGTGTCCTTCTGAGGTACCACCTGCCCATAAAGGCTAACCTTCTCCTCCTCACACCTAGTAGTATTGAAACCGCACATCATGTACTCGGTTTTAGTTCTACTAAGCCTAAACACTTTCGATTCCAAGGTTTGTCTCCATAACTCGAACTTTCTATTTACCCCCGTCTGACTATCGTCAACTAGCACCACGTCATCCGCAAAGAGCATACACCATGGGATATCTCCTCATATATCCCTTGTGACCTCATCCATCACCAAGGCAAAAGGATAAGGGCTCAAAGCTGACCCTGATGCAGTCCTATCTTAAACGGGAAGTCATCAGTGTCGACATCACTTGTTCGGACACTTGTCACAACATTATCGTACATGTCCTTGATGAGGGTAATGTACTTTGCTGGGACTTTGTGTTTCTCCAAGGCCCACCACATGACATTCCGCGGTATATTATCATAGGCCTTCTCCAAGTCAATGAACACCATGTGCAAGTCCTTCTTTTGCTCCCTATATCTTTCCATAAGTTGTCGTACCAAGAAAATGGCTTCCATGGTCAACCTCCCAGACATGAAACCAAACTAATTTTTGGTCACACCTGTCATTCTTCTTAAGAGGTGCTCAATGACTCTCTTCCATAGCTTCATTGTATGGCTCATCAGCTTAATTCCACGGTAATTAGTACAACTCTGAACATCCCCTTTGTTCTTGATGATTGGTACTAATATACTCCGTCTCCATTCTTCTGGCATCTTGTTTACCTGAAAAATGAGGTTGAAAAGCTTTGTTAGCCATACTATCGCTATGTCCCCGAGGCTTTTCCACACCTCAATGGGGATACAATCAGGGACCATCGCCTTGCCTCCTTTCATTCTTTTTAAAGTCTTCTTGACCTCAGACTCCTGGATTCGCCGCACAATACGCATGCTGGTCTCATCAAAGGAGTCATCCAGTTCAACAGTAGAACTCTCATTCTCTCCATTGAACAACTTGTCGAAGTACTCCTGCCATCTATGCTTAATCCCCTCGTCCTTCACCAAGAGTTGGTCTACTCCGTCCTTAATGCCTTTGACTTGGCCAATATCCCTCGTCTTCCTCTCTCGGATCTTGGCCATCTTATAGATGTCCCTTTCGCCTTCCTTCATGCCTAACCGTTGGTAGTGGTCCTCATATGCCTGACCCCTTACTTCACTGACAGCTCGCTTTGCGGCCTTCTTCGCATCTTGTACTTCTCTATGTTGCCTGCACTCCTATCCAGGTATAGGCGTCTGAAGCAATATTTCTTCTCTTTAATCGCCTTCTGTACATCATCATTCCGCCACCAGGTATCCTTATCTTCGCTTCTTCTTCCCCTAGGCACTCCAAACTCCTCCAAGGACACCTTACGAATGCAAGTCGCTATCTTCATCCACACATTGTTCGCATCCCCTCCTTCCACCCAAGGGCCCTCCTTAATGACCCTCTCCTTGAACGCCTGAACTACCTCCCCCTTGAGCTTCCACCACTTCGGTCTAGCGACTTTGGCATGGTTATCCCACTGGACACGAATCCGAAAGCGGAAGTCAGCAACCACCAGCTTGTGCTGAGGTACAACACTCTCTCCAGGTATCACCTTACAGTCTAGGCACGCACGCCTATCTTCTCTTCTTGAGAGGATGAAATCAATCTGGCTAGAGTGTTGGCCACTACTAAAAGTCACCAGATGTGATTCTCCTTCTTGATTCCTGCTAGCTACAATCATGTCGTAGGCTAGAGCAAATCTTAAGACATCTTCTCCTTCTTGATTCCTGATGCCATAGCCAAAGCCCTCATGCATCCCTTCAAAACCTGTGTTAGATGTACCCACGTGGCCATTGAGGTCTCCTCCTATAAAATTTGTCTAAAATGGTCGTGTACTCCTGGGAGTACGTACTGCCACTCCTCATACACTACATAGATGAATATTTTATACCTCATTATTTTTTCTAATATACTTCATTAATAACTACTAGATACCCCAAAATGAATTTCATGAAGAAAAAAATCATGTGTCTCATATTTTTGAATAGTTATGTATATACTGATTTGTTTGTATGTGAAAAAAGTATATACAAAAAGTACGCCGCAATGATATATACATACTCTCAGGAGTACAGAAAATTAATCCTATATATAATCACACGATATCCAAATTTTCCATAAACATGAGACGAACATCGAGGTTCACATCCAAGTACACATACATGACATACATCATATCCAGGTTCACATATACATCATGAGCAGCACAAAAGTGACTTTAACTGAAAGAAATTAGATGATGTTCACAAGCTGAGCCTTCTTTTGCCTCTTGTGCTAATTGTAGGGCTGTCCAAGGTTTACTTGGCTTCTCTTGCCCATTGCAGAGTTGTCAAATGACATCATAGGAATGCTTTCATCCTTTTTAGCAAGCACTATCTTTTCCCTTTTGGCCCTTGCCTTCACAGCATAGTCTGCTTGCTCCGTAGGAACATGCATAGGCTCAAGAATGAGCTCAGGTTTATTAGATCCAGTTCTTGATCTACATTTGTCCATGGATGGTAGGCGGTAGCAATAATGAGGTATAAAATATTAACCATGATATACATGGTGTCTCCTTACAATTTTGTTGAAGTCATGGGACGAGGCACATGATATACATGCAGTCAATAGTAAATAAAATATATGTTCTCACCTTCCATTTTAACTAAAGTCCGAGCAAACCAGTGCTAGATGCATCCATTTGAGGAACAAGCTTGAGACAAGCTTTTTCAGACGGAGGAAGTATTTTTTAAGAGCATGCACAGTGGTTTCTAAGACAATAAAACAGTGTACAATGGGCATAATGCAATTAAAAAGTATACAATGTGCATAAAAAACATTTTCCTCTTGGTTCTCACTCCTTTGTTTCGCACTTAGTAACTAAATACCTCTAAATATGTGGTTCTCGTTTTTAGCCCACAACCGTACGAGGTGACCATTTCATCGTTTTGTATTACCCATGTAGCAGCTCAATTTTAGCCGCTCCCAGTCAAGAAAAAAGAAACAATGAGTGGAATAAGCATGGGATATTACTACTGGGCGTAAACCGGCCTATTTGGGCCGGATTAGCTTCATCAGTAGTTAAGCATGTTAAAGCCCATGAAGGTAGATGAGGGCTCAAGACCCATAATTGGTTGAGAGCCCGTAGCCGTAAACCGGCGTCAATAGGTAACTTGTATTGTAAGTTAGGAATAAGTAGAGACCAAACCGGACACATCTATGAGCCGGTGTTGGGACGCTGTAAACCGACGGGCGTCACCAATGTATATAAGGGGACGACCCGGCGGCGGTTCAGGAGGGACAGACAACAACTCGAGACATAGGTGAAGCTTATTTGCTCCCTAGTCATCGAAACACCCATCAATTCCATCACAACTAGACGTAGGCTTTTACCTTCATCGAAGGGGCCGAACTAGTATAAACTCTCTTGCGTCCTTGTGTCCGCTTTAACCCCTTCAAGCTACCCCGTCGCGGTGGATCCTCGACTCAGTCCTTTCTCTAGGACATCTGCCGTGACAAACCCACGACAGTTGGCGCCCACCGTGGGGCTATCGCATGATGGTTTCCGGTTTTTGGAGGGCCGCTTTGAAGGACTCAAGGGCTACGCTGTAGGCCGGATTACTAAGAGTCGTCGCGGCAAACTTTACATCGACGACGCAGGCTGGGGCCCCGAGGTCGGCTCAATTGAGTACGGGTACCGGGTCCCCTTTGGTAGCATTCACGTTTTCATTGGCAAGATCGGTGAACCGGGCCCTGAGCCGGACATCTGCACCATGATCCATGGAGGGAGTTGTGAGGGTGGATCGGAGCTTCGCGGGGCAACTACCGTTTGTTCCGGTGACGACTTTTCGACCGGAGAAACCTGCGCGATCCGCCCGGATTAAACCGGCCATGAAGTGTGCCTTCGTGGGAATGATCCATGGAGGGAGTTGTGAGGGTGGATCGGAGCTTCGCGGGGCAACTACCGTTTGTTCCGGTGACGACTTTTCGACCGGAGAAACCGAATCTCTTTATCAGCTACAAGATGGCCGGATTGAGAGCTGTTCCGATGGTGACAGTATTCCGGACCTGTCTGATCTGCCTAACCGGGTTGGGATATTCATGACCGGAACACAAGCAGCGCTTCACTCTTCAACAGCCGCGACAACGATCTCCAGTTCAGCAGCGGCAACGGCCGGCGGGGCGGGGGGGGGCCCGCCGTCTCAGGTTCTATCAGAACTATTTGATGCGTTTGCTGTGCTTATGGCAGAAGTTAATCCGCCAGATCAGGACGTTCACAACACGGAGATTGCAAAGGTAA
>NW_024119592.1:0-10414 GCF_003073215.2 Triticum urartu
CTATCTCCGGCATGATGCCCTCCATAAGCCTCGGAGTGACATTTCCATAGGATTTGTCCCTGTTCATGCTCAGGTACACAACGTCTAATAATACCATCTACTCCTTCTTTATAAAGATGTGGGTCATCCCAAAAGTAATGTCTTAAATCATAGAAGAATTTTTTCTTTTGCTGGTATGTAAAGCTAGGTGGTAGATATTTAGCACCAATGTAATTAGCATAGTCAGCATACCAAGGAGTACTATTAGCAACATTTATTGCAGCTAACTGCTCATCAGGAAAACTATCATCAATAGGTAGTGGGTCATCAAGAACATTTTCAAGCCTAGACAAAATATCAGCTACAGGGTTCTCAGCTCCTTTTATATCAATGATATGTAAATTAAATTCTTGTAACAAGAGAAACCAACGAATAAGTCTAGGTTTAGCATATTTCTTTTCCATAAAATATTTAATAGCAGCATGGTTTGTGTGAACAGTTACTTTGGAATCAACAATATAAGGTCTAAATTTATCACAAGCAAACACCACCGCTAAGAATTCTTTTTCAGTAGTAGCATAATTTCTTTGAGCACTTTATAGAGTTTTACTAGCATAATGAATAACATTAAGTTTCTTATCAACTCTTTGTCCTAGAACAGCACCAACAGCATAATCACTAGCATCACACATAGTTTCAAAAGGCAAGTTCCAATCGGGTGGTTGAACAATAGGTGCAGATATTAAAGCTTTCTTGAGTGTTTCAAAGGCTTCAAGACAATCATCATCAAAAACAAAAGGAATAGCCTTTTGCAAAATATTAGTAAGAGGCCTAGAAATTTTAGAAAAGTCTTTGATAAATCTCCTATAGAAACCAGCATGACCAAGGAAACTACGAATACCTTTGATGTCCTTAGGACATGGCATTTTCTCAATTGCATCAACCTTAGCTTGGTCCACTTCCATACCTCTTTCAGAAATTTTATGACCCAAGACAATGCCTTCATTAACCATAAAGTGTCACTTCTCCCAATTCAAGACAAGATTTGTTTGTTTACATCTCTGCAAAACTCACTCAAGATTGCTTAAACAATCATCAAAAGACTTCCCATAAACAGAAAATTCATCCATGAAAACCTCAACAATCTTTTCACATAAGTCAGAGAATATAGTAGTCATACATGTTTGAAAGATAGTAGGTGCATTTCATAAACCAAAAGGCATACATCTATAAGCATAAGTTCCAAAGGGACAAGTAAAAGTAGTATACTCTTGATCAGGTTGAGAAACATGTATTTGTGAAAAGCCAGCGTATCCATCTAGGAAGCAAAAGTGTGTGTGCTTAGATAATCTTTCAAGCATTTGATCAATAGAAGGTAAAGGGTAATGATCTTTTCTAGTTGCTTTGTTTAATTTTCTGTAGTCAATTACCATTCTATAGCCTGTAACAATTCTTTGTGGAATAAGTTCATTTTTATCATTAGGAACAACAGTAATACCTCCTTTCTTAGGGACACAATGAACTGGACTTATCCATCTACTATCAGCTATAGGATAGATTATACCTTCTTCCAGAAGTTTTAAGATTTCCGTTCTTACCACTTCCTTCATTTTTGGATTCAACCGACGTTGGTGATCAACAACGGGTTTAGCATCGGGTTCCATATTAATTTTGTGCTGACATAGAGTTCGGCTAATGCCCTTTAAATCATCAAGAGTATATCCAATAGCAGCCCGGTGCTTCCTTAGAACTTTCAATAATCTTTCTTCTTCATGTTCTTAAAAGTTAGCACTAATAATAACATGATATATCTTCTTTTCATCAAGATAAGCATATTTCAAAGTGTCTGGCCATTGTTTTAATTCAAACACAGGATCACCTTTAGGTGGAGGAGGACCTCCTAGAGTTTCAATAGGTAAATTGTGTTTAAGTAGAGGACATTGTTCAAAGAAAACTTTATCTATTTCATTTCTTTCATGCATATGTAAATCATTTTCATGGTCTAGCAGATATTGTTCTAAAGGATCAGTAGGTGGAACAACAATAGAAGTAATACCAATTAATTCATCCTTACTAGGTAATTCTTTTTCATGATGATTTCTACTAAACTTGGAAAAATTAAACTCATGAGAATCATCACCAAAGCTAACACCAACAGTTTGTTTCTCACAATCTATCTTAGCATTAACTGTAATCAAGAAAGGTCTACAAAAGATAATGGGACAAAAGTCATCTTGTGGGGAACCAAGAACAAGAACATCAATAGGGTATTTTATTTTCCCACACAAGACTTCAACATCTCTAATAATCCCAATTGGTGATATGGTGTCTCTATTGGCAAGTTTAATAGTAACATCTATTTCTTCTATCTCAGCAGGTGCTATATCTTTCATAATTTCTTCATATAAAGTGTAAGGAATAGCACTCACACTAGCACCTATGTCACATAAACCATCATAACAGTGATATCCTATTTTAACTGAAATAACAGGCATGCCAACAACAGGTCTATGTTTATCTCTTTTATCAGGTTTAGCAATTCTAGCAGCTTCTTCACAAAAGTAAATAACATGCCCATCCATATCTTCTTCTAAGAGATCTTTAACCATAGAATACTAGGTTAAACTTTAATTTTTTCATCAGGTTTAGGTGTTCTAATATAGCTTTTGTTAACCACAGTTGAAACTCTAGCATGTTCCTTAATCCTAACAGGGAAAGGTGGTTTCTCAATATAAGCAGAAGGAACAACTGGATCAACATTACAAAGTATAGTTTCTTCTTTAACTGGTACTGGTTCTTTAATTTCTTCTTTAATAGGTGGGTGATATTTAAACCATTTCTCCTTAGGGATTTCAACATGAGTAGCAAATGATTCACAAAAGGAGGCTACTATCTCAAAGTCAAGTCCATATTTAGTGCTGAACTTTTGAAAAGCATCGGTATCCATAAAAGATTTAACACAATCATACTTAAGTTTAATACCCAACTCCTTACCTTCGTCGAGTTCCCAATCTTCAGAGTTGCGTTTAATTCTTTCCAAAAGATCCCACCAGAATTCAATAGTCTTCTTCATAAATGAACCGAGCACAAAATTTTTGGATAATAATTTCTCTTGAGAGCTCATGATTGGGGCATGAATATAACATTGACTTAAGCCTCCCCCAAGCTAGAGCGATACTTTCTCCTTCACGAGGCCAAAAATTATATATATAATTCCGATCATAATGAACTAGATGCATAGGATAAATTTTTTGGTGGAACTCCAATTTCAAACGATTCCACCTCCATGATCCAATATCATCACATAGCCTATACCATGCCAATGCTTTTGCCTTCAAAGATAAAGGGAAAACCTTTTTCATCACTTCATCCCTGGGTAAACCTGCAAGCTTAAACAATCCATAAATTTGTTCCACATATATCAAGTGCATATCAGGATGTTCGGTTCCATCTCCTGCATAAGGATTAGCTAGAAGTTGTTCTATCATACCCGAAGGAATTTCATATTCAATATTTTCAGTAGGTGTAGTAGGTTGAGGTGTTGCTAATTGTGGTTCCGGACGAGGTGAAGATACCCCGAACAAACTCCTTAAAGGATTGTTTTCCATAGTAACAAGTGACAATAAATTTCAGCACATTATATAAATGTTTCCTTACCAAAGGCGCTTCACTCCCCGGCCACGGCGCCAGAAAATAGCCTTGATGACCCACAAGTATGGGGGATCAATTGTAGCTCTTTTCGGTAAGTAAGAGTGTTGAACCCAACGAGAAGCAGAAGGAAATGACAAGTAGTTTCCGGTAATGTATTGTCTGCAAGTGCTGAAATTGTAAGTAGCGAGTAGTTTGATAGCAAGATAATTTGTAACGAGCAAGTAACAATAATAGTGAAAAAAGTGCAGCAAGGGAGCCCAATCCTTTTGAGGCAAAGGACAGGCCAAAACGGTCTCTTATGATAAGCAAAGCATTCTTGAGGGTACACGGGAATTTCATCTAGTCACTTTTATCATGTTGGTTTAATTTGCGTTCACTGCTTTGATAATTTGATATGTGGGTGGACCGGTGCTTAGGTGTTGTTCTTACTTGAAAAAACCTCCTACTTATGATTAACCCTCCCGCAAGCATCCGCAACTACGAGAAAAGTATTAATAATAAATTCTAACCATAGCATTAAACTTTTGGATCCAATCGGTCCCTTACGAAATAGCGCATAAAATGGGGTTTAAGCTTCTGTCACTCTTGCAACCCACCATCTAATTGCTACTCCACAATGCACTCCCTTAGGCCCAAATATGGTGAAGTGTCATGTAGTCGACGTTCACATGACACCACTAAGGGAATAACAACATACCTACTATCAAAATATCGAACACATATCAAGTTCACATGATTACTTGCAACATGATTTCTCCCTTGACCTCAAGGACAAAAGTAACTACTCACAAATGATAAACATGTTCATGATCAGAGGAGTATTAAATAGCATAATGGATCTGAACATATAATCTTCCATCAAATAAACCATATAGTAATCAACTACAAGATGTAATCAACACTACTAGTCACCCACAAATACCAATCTACAGTTCCGGTAACAAGGTTGAACACAAGAGATGAACTAGGGTTTGAGAGGAGATGGTGCTGTTGAAGATGTTGATGGAGATTGCCCTCCCCAAGACGGGAGAGCTATTGGTGATGATGATGATGGTGATTTCCCCCTTCGGGAGGGAAGTTCCCCCGGCGGAATCGCTCTGCCTGAGGGCAAAAGTGCTCCTGCCCAAGTTCCTCCTCGAGGCGGCGGCGCTTCGTCCTGAAAGTCCTCCTCTTATTTTTTAGGTCAAAACCACTTATATACCAGAAGATGGGCACCGGAGGTGGGCCGAGGAGGCCACAACCCACCAGGGTGCGCCTGGGGGGCCTGGGGTGACCAGGTGGGTTGTGCCCACCTGGTGGCACCCTCTGGTGTTTATTGGCTCCAGTATTTCTCAAATAATCCATAAAAAATCCCCGTGAAGTTTCAGCTCATTTGGAGTTGTGCAGAATAGGTGGCCTGACATAGCTTTTCCAGGTCCAGATTTCCAACTATCGGAATTCTCCCTCTTGGTGTGTTGCTTGAAAATTATGAGAGAAAAGGCATTAGAATTACTCCAAAAAGCATTATTATGGAAAAAAACATTATAAATAACAGTAAGAAAACATGATGCAAAATGAACGTATCACCATCCATAGCCTGGACCTTACCAGCTTGAACCCGCATGGAGGTATTCGTCTTGTTAATTTTTGTCTTCTCCCCAGTGCATCAATGATTATTTCTCGCATTGTATACGAATTCGTGTAGTGTGGCACTTGTTTCCCGCTCCCATGCCTAATCGCTTCTCTATTGAGGAGGGAATTCCACATTATATTGCACATGAAGGGGATGAAGCATTCAACCAAGAAAACTCCAAACCTGAGGAGGTAGATGAAGAAGAATTCACATCGAAGGAAGAATAGGAGTAGCCACAGGATGACACACCAGGGTACACGCCCTGTGCCACATACGCCGATACGAGCAAGCTCGGAGGCTCCATAAAAAACATGAGAAACCTTGCCAACGCACTCCGAGACAACATTGAGTACATGGTGTCCCACTTCTCCACTGATTACACACATCAGAAATGGCTAGCAAGGCAAACTATATTGCCATGCTCTCCAAAACATGGGTTAGAAAAGACACAACAGAACACATCCTGCACACATAAATCAACAATAGAGCGTAAAAACACTACAATATGAACACATAGACGAAAAGCACGCGCATGGATACACCAACACAAGAGACCCAACAGCATAGATGTATGAAGAGGCAAAGCACCCATGAAAATCAAACGATCAAACCTTCATACAACGAACACGAACGACAAGGACACACAGGCTAAAGAGATAGCCCACGGCGAAGAGCGGAAGCCCAAGGACAGGTGCAACCAAAGGACATCAAGAAACTCACAAATACCTACAGTTGCAAGGGGAAAGAAAACAGACATTGATTGTGCATAAGAGATCACACAGGAAAGAAAGAAAAAAGAAAGAAAGAGCATGCGAACCTCAGCTGCCTCGTGGGAGGGCCGACAGAGAAGAACACCAAGAACAGGTGCGACCAAACAACGACAAGAAGCTCACAAATACCTGCAAGCACAAGGGGGAAGAAAATGGACAATGATTGAGGTTCATTCATTGGGGATGACTCAAAAGGGGAGAATACGGTGAGCCACTTGGTGGTGCTCCATAGTTTTGGCTTTGGCACCGCTCCAACGAAGAATAACACTCTCACAAGTGTGAACTACCGGATAAATTCACGTCCCTGGCTCACTTGTGATTATCTCATTCATGAACCTTTTTCTTTCTACAATTCATACTCGCTCCTATTGATATAACCTATGTTAGTTTGAATTGCTTAACTACATCCTTGAATTCCATATATATTGTCATATAGGTTGCGTTTGTTCCATTATGTCCATATCTTGTTTAGCATAGATTTTCGGTGCACTTAGTTAAGCCGCATATTTAGGATTTGGGCTCAGAAAACTATCCTTTTAGTTTAATTTGGCATTAAGATAAGCCAAATCCATAAACGTTTCAAAACGTCTATTCACCCCCCCTAGGGGACATCTAGTTCCGCATGTAGGGTTTCAAATCCTTAAAAGATCTCGCCGACGTATCTTGTGTATCGTGTTTCTTGGTGAGTCTCCTTCCTCCGACGTTGTCTTGCATACCACACTCAGTATCGGGGGTACACGACGGCGTGTTCATGTGCGGACATAGATTGAGGTTGCTTGTAAAATTTCTTTCAGTTTTGGTCCATGTAGTGTCTTTTTTATGAGTTGCATGTAGTGTTATGGTACCGAGCTCTTGAAGGATGTAAATGTGTTGGGGGAGCGAACCCTCTGGATGTTGTTTTATTTATCAGTTTTCATAAATTAAAATTGGGAACGATCCTCATTAGTGAGAAGAAACATTTCGACACTACTAACGTAGTACTTCCCGTTACATATTGTTGTGCCTATAGATTTAAAAACATAGTCAAACCATGCAGATTATAATGATGTTTACAAACAGAACTATTTACATTTAGAATACTAAATGCATATCACCGGATATATCATGAGTTATATTTTATATTATATATGTTTGGTATTATAGATATAAATAGTTTTCTCTATAAATTTCAGAGATGGGATGATGGAGGAGGTTGTTGTTGAATGACTAAATGATCTCTCATTGGAGGATGTCAGGTACAATGATGAAATGATGGGTGATAAGGGGTCACCTTAGCGTAAACCGTTTCTGCATCGAATGCATTTCTCTGGGAAACCGTTTTGTTGGGTTCTATGATAGGGTGCGTCGACTTACTTACTTACTTACTAAGCCTTTTGTCCCAAACAAGTTGGGGTAGGCTAGATATAAAACCCTTTCACGAGGACTTCCCAGGAGGTCACCCATCCTAGTACTACTCTCGTCCAAATGGGGTTCATACCCAAAGGACTGGCTAGTTTTTACGTTGGCTCGCCAAGCCTATCAACCCTTAGATATGAAACCCTTTCACGAGGACTTCCCAAGAGATCACCCATCCTAGTACTACTCTCGCTCAAATGGGTTTCATACCCAAGGGACTGGCTAGTTTTTACGTTGGCTCGCCAAGCCTATCACAACCCTTCTCCTTTACCCGGGCTTGGGACCGGCTATGCCTAGAAGACATAGGCGGAGTTAGGGTGCATCGACTGCAAATTAAAATTTTCCTACGCGCAGAACAACCAAGAACATGCTATGGGAGATGGATCACAAATCATTACCATTAGACACGCAGTGCCATGCAGCGGAAGAAGAGTTGGGGCAGCGCGTCCGCATGGATCGTCTCCTCCCCGTGCGATCTCCCTCGAATAGCCGGTCATCAGTTCCCACGTACAAGTTCGCCAGAGCGGCGCAAGTGCACCGCCTCTAACAGTATCCGCGCGTGCAGGAGGAACACCGTGCGGCGGACTGCTAGGTCCGATCACACAGTCGGCAGTCGAGTGGAGGTGGCTATTCTTAACACATGCAAACTCTAGTGACAGCGCCGAAGCGATCAATCACATGAGTGTGCCGCACCCCCACTTTATATAGGCGTCCGTCGTGGGCTCAACACTTGGGCCTCGCACGGACCCTAAAGCCCAAAATCTGTTTGGCCTGGATTCGAATCCGAGTAGGATCACTTCTGACTCATGAAGTCTGACCGGGCCTCACAGGTCCCTTCCCTTAAGCGCGCGACCCCTTAGGTTCTCGTTCACTTGGTCGCGAGTCAGATCACATCTGACTCGGCTAGTCGGTAGCGGCCTTTAGGAAAGCGTGCCGACTTCAATTGTCCGACGAAGCTGGTTAGGCGAACCCGTACATCACACATCTACTCCCTTTGCCACACGATATATATTGTCGGGCTCAAGACGAGTCTGTTATCCTTGTGCTAGTCCGACCTCTTTCTCGTTCAAGTGATGTCGACTACAAACTGGATTATCTCATAATCCTAATCGCATGGCCATGCTTATCTTGATCGGATCACACGAGGGGCCCAGAGTATATCTCTCCTAATCGGAGGGGCAAATCCCATCTTGCTCGACCATGTCTCGCAATATGGGTTTGGACAAGCCCGAAACCTACCTTTGTAACTACCGAGTCACGGAGTAGCGTTTGGTTGGCCCAAAGCAAGTTTGTCACCATCCCGAGTACATGCGTCAGCTCAGATCTTAGGACATAGAACGTATGTTGTACTAGAGACTCATAGATGACATATCGCTGCGTCTCATAGTTGGGTCTGTTCGATTCGGACCTTATCTCAACTCGGATCCGACTACGTCGAATCCGACCAGATCCTTCTGAGTCCATATTATCCGATTAGCATCCAATGCTCCATGGCTAGTGAGACCAAGCCATCGACCGTGTCATATGGTAGTCTAGTCGGCTGCGCGTCCACCCCGCTCTTTCGACTAGGGGCCTTTTAGGACAGTTGTCATACAATGCATAGTCCCATAAACAAGTCACGTACTTGCTGATACACATCATTGATAATGTTCAAGGACTATCTTTATTCATAAACACATAGGAAATATCATCATACATGATTACCTCTAAGGCATATCTCCACCACGTTTAACAAAGCGGCAGTCTAACATGTTTGAAGTATGTTTAGAATTCATGTACAGCAGAGTGATGGGAAACCTCTAGCTTTTACGATTTGGAGCAAGGCCTCCTGGTTAACAGAGTCGAAAGCTTTTTTGTAAGTCGGTTTTGATGGCTAGCGTTGGTTTCTTAGATCTATATGTGGCTGCAGTTTAGGAGATCACCGGCATAACCATTAAATTATGCGTTTCTGCAGTTCTGAAGCGATATTAGCCTAAAAGTAGTGTCTTTTTCGAAGAACGATCAGAGCGCAGTTTAGGCTTTCCGCGTCAAGAGACTGTTCTTGGAAGACATAAAAAATATTTTGTTTTGGAATTTTTAGTTCATAAGCGATATTGGCCTGAAAACATCTGGCGTGATGGCACCGTCTTCTTTGAGAGAAGAACAATCAGAGCACGGTTTAGGCTATTAGTGTCAAAAAACTGTTCATGAAAGACATGGAAAAGATTTTTGATTGGAACTTTTAGTAGGGCCCAGAATTTCATGTAGAAACCATCAGGGCCGGACTTGCAAGTGGATTCATTTGAAGGACTACATGGGCGATTTTCTTCTTGAGCGAAAGGTGAAGCGAGAATTATGTAAGAGAAGAGGACACTAAATACTCTCTCCGTTCTAACATAAGTGTCGTTAGTTTGGCATAAAGTTAAGAACTGTGCTAATATTTATGGAGGGAGTTCTAATCAGACGACTTGAGAGTTGAGAAACAACGGACCCGTTTCTAAACTGTATAAGAGCATCTTCAATAGGCGCCCTAAAAGAGCTCCGCGCACTAAAAAATCATTTTTTTTACGTCGAACAGCTCCAGCAGATGCTGTAGCACTAAAATATTTAGGGGGCACGCTGAAAAACACTATCGCGCGCAGCTATTTTGAGCTTCGGATTGTGCGCGTTTCATAATTTGCATTGTCTGTTTTTTGGGTGCGCGTTTTTGGCATCTTCTAAAACAATGTTGGTTTCGGCGCATTAAAAATGCTATCGTGATGTGCTAAAACTTTTATTGGGCGTGAAATTTTTGTGCGGCCGTTGGAGATGCTGTAATGTCATCCGGTGGTGTCGCGCGAACGAGGACTGTCATTTGTGTTCGTCCCTCTTGTACAAATCTACAATGGGGTTCCCCCCAAATCTTTTGCCCTGCCGTGCCGCGCCGCCGCGCGCAGTGCCATTCTCAACCAACACACGAGGTGGCAGGCGGCCACGAGCGGCAAACCAGCCAGCCCACCACCACGTTCCGTGCTCAGCTCTCCTCTAC
>NW_024119593.1:0-10885 GCF_003073215.2 Triticum urartu
GTGGCGCCGCTCGCTCAGTCCAGCACGGGCGAGTCGAGCACGGTCACACAGTCCCAGGTCGAGTCGTGGACGGTTGACTCTTGTCTACGTGGCCATAGGTGGACCCCACCAGTCAGAGCACATAACCCCCAGTGTCCTAACCAAACCTCAGCCTAACTAACAGCCAACTAGCCGCGTAAATGGTGTGTCGCATGGGAGCTATTTTTTCCAACGCAGATGTCGCATGAGAGCTATTACAGCCAACAACGTCGCATGAGAGACAGTTCACATCAACGACGTCGCATGGGAGCTATTCGCCCTCCGATAACAGCGTTTTTACACCAGTGTACTGTCAAAACCGTTCTTATATTATGGAACGCGCAGGGAGGGGGGGGTATGTTATAAATATAAAAAGAAATAAAGCACATCGGATAAAAAACAAATGTTAAATATCCCTTTTGTTGTCGGGTAGGCGGTAAAGATCTTTGGTGAAACTGGATCATTCAAAGTCGTTGTCTCTATGTTCATATTTTTTATGTTTATATCCCACATTTAACATCTTTTTCTTTCCCCGCTCATAAGGCAACTAGGAAAAGTCTTCTTCCCCTCGATCTCTGCCGATGAGCCCATGGATTCGGTCTTCCCTCCATCTGCCGCTGCTCAGCGGCAGGTGGTGGGGAGAGGAAACTGGTGCCTCTGCTCCAGCTAGTAGATAGGTTGGGTTTTGGTCCTCACAAGGGTAGCGCTCGGACGGATGTCGGCGCATGTTCTTCAAGTCGGTCTTTCGGGCTCTGATCCTCCTCAAGTTCGTATGTTGGGATGAATTAGACGGAGCTCTGGCATAGATTCATGTTAGCTCCTCAGGGCAATGATGCTAGGGTTTCTCGTCATGCGTACGCAACTGCGAGATTTGGCGTAAGTTCTTTGGATCTATTCAAGATGTCAACGACGACGACTGCAAAGTCAAAGGCGCTGGTCCTTAGGGGCATGTGCACAAGAGCGGAGAGAGCGACGCGTCGGTGACTCGTTCTGACGACGGGCACTGGTCATTCGGTGGCCCATGTACCTTGATGATTTTTTTATTATGTTTGAGATGTTTTGTACTTTTTCTCATAAATCTTTAGAATAGATCCGATCCTTTTTAGAAAAAAAGTTTGTATCTCACATTCCACAACATCTCAACATAAAAAGGAAACAATAGGAGAACTACTAAACAAAACTATTGTGCTTGTTCCAAGCAGCTTTCAATCCAGCGGGAAAAAAACCACTTCTCATCTCTCTCAGCTTCAAAAGAAAATTCTAGGGTCCCTCTGCCTTTCACGGACGCCGTCGCCGGTCCGTCTTATCTCCGGTCGCCTTAGGGCTATGGGGGCACGATGGGTTCCAGTCCTTGCCGGCAGGAGGGCATCGTTTTTAGATGATTTTTCAACTTTTGTTAGGGTTTGTGTCCTGTTCATGAAGACGAGATGGCGACGACTACCTGAAGACATTGTTGAGGAAATCGTTAACTGGTAGCTGCTCGGTTGGCTGGCGAGTAGGGGATTAATAGGCTAATCGGCAAGTTAATTGGTCATTTAATCAATTAATCGGACGATTTATCGGTTTATCGGCTACTCGGTGACCCTAAGAGTAGGGATTAATCGGCAAGTTAACTGGTTAATCGGACGAATTCTTGAACAGGGCCTGAAGATAGAATAAGGTTCTCCCCACCTAGCCCCTGTCAAGGTGATGCGTCTAGCAGGTTTGTCTCCGTCGGATCTATCTTTGATGGATTTGCTCGGATTTGTACGTTGTTCGTCTATGTTTGTGTGTCTTCAGGTTGGATCCTTTCGATCTACAGTACTCTTCAACGGCGGCGGTTGCTATTTTTTAGTGTACTGACTCTATGGGGCCTTACCACAACGACTTCTTGACTGTCACAACAAGTTTTGCTCGGCTCTGGCGAGAGAGGGGCGATGACAGCGGTGCCTTCGGCTCGCTTCAGTCCTTGTAGTCGTCACTAGATGGTATACGGATCTGGGTGTAATTTTTATTACTTTTGAAGTACATTGATTGAAGATGAATAGATCAAAAGTTTTCTCTGTAAAAAAAATGAAATCACTTCTCATTTTTTAGGGGAAACTCACTCCTCGCCTGGAAAGAAATGAAGAAGTTGGACGCAGCCCATTCCCATGTTGGGCCAGCAACACCACACGACCCCCTTCACTGAGAGAGAGAGTGCGGCAGGGAAGGGGAAGCGAGCCACAGGCGCCGCCCACCTCACCATCGTCTCCAACGCACGCAGTCTCTACCAGATCAGATCAGATCAGGCATGCTCTCTCTCTCTCTCTCTCTCTCTCTCTCTCTCCTGTTCACTTTGCAAATCGAAACGTGTTGCCACTTTGGTGGTAATCTCGATAGATTAGATTCCCACTTGATTTTCTTGTTTTGAGGGATTCGGATGCACTGCTAAGTCGTAGAACCATAGACTATGATTTGGTGGTTTCTACAAGGAATTTAACTGAGTCCACAATCCTCAGATGGGAAGGGGGTTCGGATTACCCAAGTCGAAGAACCCTAGGCTGCGCGGTTTGGTGTTTTCTACAAGACATTTAACCGAGTCCACATTCTGCGAATGGGAGGGGGGGGGGGGGGGGGGACTAGCATTTCCACGTATCTGTTAGTTGGAAAGGTAGAACCATCTGTCGCCCGTTTCAGTATAATGTTCTGAAGTGCAGTTGGGTTTAGTTTTTACAAAGAAGTTCCTTTTGGTAAGAGCTTATTTCATTGTATGATGCAGTGTGTTGTTATTTCCTCACCTAATAATACAACAGTCACGCGAACGTCCGAATGGAATTTTTGGTTTCATTTGATGATAGTATTCACATTGAAGTAACCACTGATATTTCCAGGACATGATATTCACAGTAGTGCAGACTGAGGCAATGTTAGAAATATTTACCACATTTGATTATTGATGTAGACTAGTCCATGAGAATCCAATCTCTTGCCATGTTATTGTGTCACTAGTGTTTTTCATGTTTTATACACTACTAATTTTATACACTAGGCTTAAGGTAGGTAGCATGCGGCACCATTTTGGTATCAGTTTCTAAAAAAAGCTTCAACTACAGGGAAGCATCCTGACATGACTGTTTACCATCAGAAGTGACCAGCGGCTGTTTGGAGTTTCTGATTTCATCTGCTTTATGTCGGTCTGCTTGAAGTAATTACTGATGTGTTCAAGACTAGTTTACACTGCCCCCCAGGATCCAATCTCTTGCTGTATTACTGAGTCACTAGTGTCTTTTATGTTTTCGCCGAGCGCATATTTGTTATCTGTGCATTTTTTCCCTGGCACTTTGTATTGCTTCTCTGTTGGGTACTACTTTAAATATCCAGTTCATTCTTCTAATATTTGTCCTCTGATTCGTAACTTGTTTCAGAGAAGCTGCAATCACCTGTAACACCAAGGCGCTGAGTTTGCATCTAGGTTGTCTCAGCTATGTCTATGCTTCAAGGTTGGGCAGACCTCCCAAATGACCTGCTGTACTCCGTTCTTGCTCGGTTGGGATCCTTCCCCGATCTTCTTGCTTTCGCCGCAACCTGCCCGTCTTGGCGTGCTTCCTTTTCCTCATATCCCTCCAAATCGACATTGTTGCCACCTCTTCTCCTCCAACCTGGCGTCCCTGCATGCTGTTCTCGCCCTCGCCCATTGAGCAACAACCTTGTACTTAGACGCTCATGCCATGTTACTGATCTTGCCAACAAAGACACCTACATGTGCTGTCAGATTCCCCAATTTGCTTGTTTTTTTGACAGCAAATCCCCATCGGGTCCGCTGGATGAATTTTTTTGGGGGAGTGTGTCCTATGGCCATCTCATCTTGGCCAACCGACAACAATCATGTCTTCTTGTTGATGTCTTCACAGGTGTTAGTGTCTCAGCTCCGCAGCTACCGGTCAACGGACGCATCCTCCTCAACTATGCTGCCCTCACGGCTCCTCTTTCGTCACCAAACTCACATCTCCTGGTCAATGTTGGGTGCCACAATTTCTTTTGGCGTGTTGGTAGCGCTTCTTGGTTGAGACGTTCTCCTCGCAATGGAACAATTAAGCAGGTCTTGCTCTTCAAAGGGCAGGTCTTTGGCATGGATCATGATCGCAGGCTCTATATGGTGCACTTGGAACCCCGGATACGCATACAGAAAATAGCAGTTGATCTGGATGGCAGCATGACCAGCAAATGGCATCTTTCGCACCCGTGGCTTGTCGCGTGTGGTGACATGCTTCTCATGGTCGGTTGTAAAAAACATTGTGTATAATGTTCTGAAGTGCAGTTGGGTTTAGTTTTTACAAAGAAGTTCCTTTTGGTAAGAGCTTATTTCATTGTATGATGCAGTGTGTTGTTATTTCCTCACCTAATAATACAACAGTCACGCGAACGTCCGAATGGAATTTTTGGTTTCATTTGATGATAGTATTCACATTGAAGTAACCACTGATATTTCCAGGACATGATATTCACAGTAGTGCAGACTGAGGCAATGTTAGAAATATTTACCACATTTGATTATTGATGTAGACTAGTCCATGAGAATCCAATCTCTTGCCATGTTATTGTGTCACTAGTGTTTTTCATGTTTTATACACTACTAATTTTATACACTAGGCTTAAGGTAGGTAGCATGCGGCACCATTTTGGTATCAGTTTCTAAAAAAAGCTTCAACTACAGGGAAGCATCCTGACATGACTGTTTACCATCAGAAGTGACCAGCGGCTGTTTGGAGTTTCTGATTTCATCTGCTTTATGTCGGTCTGCTTGAAGTAATTACTGATGTGTTCAAGACTAGTTTACACTGCCCCCCAGGATCCAATCTCTTGCTGTATTACTGAGTCACTAGTGTCTTTTATGTTTTCGCCGAGCGCATATTTGTTATCTGTGCATTTTTTCCCTGGCACTTTGTATTGCTTCTCTGTTGGGTACTACTTTAAATATCCAGTTCATTCTTCTAATATTTGTCCTCTGATTCGTAACTTGTTTCAGAGAAGCTGCAATCACCTGTAACACCAAGGCGCTGAGTTTGCATCTAGGTTGTCTCAGCTATGTCTATGCTTCAAGGTTGGGCAGACCTCCCAAATGACCTGCTGTACTCCGTTCTTGCTCGGTTGGGATCCTTCCCCGATCTTCTTGCTTTCGCCGCAACCTGCCCGTCTTGGCGTGCTTCCTTTTCCTCATATCCCTCCAAATCGACATTGTTGCCACCTCTTCTCCTCCAACCTGGCGTCCCTGCATGCTGTTCTCGCCCTCGCCCATTGAGCAACAACCTTGTACTTAGACGCTCATGCCATGTTACTGATCTTGCCAACAAAGACACCTACATGTGCTGTCAGATTCCCCAATTTGCTTGTTTTTTTGACAGCAAATCCCCATCGGGTCCGCTGGATGAATTTTTTTGGGGGAGTGTGTCCTATGGCCATCTCATCTTGGCCAACCGACAACAATCATGTCTTCTTGTTGATGTCTTCACAGGTGTTAGTGTCTCAGCTCCGCAGCTACCGGTCAACGGACGCATCCTCCTCAACTATGCTGCCCTCACGGCTCCTCTTTCGTCACCAAACTCACATCTCCTGGTCAATGTTGGGTGCCACAATTTCTTTTGGCGTGTTGGTAGCGCTTCTTGGTTGAGACGTTCTCCTCGCAATGGAACAATTAAGCAGGTCTTGCTCTTCAAAGGGCAGGTCTTTGGCATGGATCATGATCGCAGGCTCTATATGGTGCACTTGGAACCCCGGATACGCATACAGAAAATAGCAGTTGATCTGGATGGCAGCATGACCAGCAAATGGCATCTTTCGCACCCGTGGCTTGTCGCGTGTGGTGACATGCTTCTCATGGTCGGTTGTAAAAAACATTGTGTATAATGTTCTGAAGTGCAGTTGGGTTTAGTTTTTACAAAGAAGTTCCTTTTGGTAAGAGCTTATTTCATTGTATGATGCAGTGTGTTGTTATTTCCTCACCTAATAATACAACAGTCACGCGAACGTCCGAATGGAATTTTTGGTTTCATTTGATGATAGTATTCACATTGAAGTAACCACTGATATTTCCAGGACATGATATTCACAGTAGTGCAGACTGAGGCAATGTTAGAAATATTTACCACATTTGATTATTGATGTAGACTAGTCCATGAGAATCCAATCTCTTGCCATGTTATTGTGTCACTAGTGTTTTTCATGTTTTATACACTACTAATTTTATACACTAGGCTTAAGGTAGGTAGCATGCGGCACCATTTTGGTATCAGTTTCTAAAAAAAGCTTCAACTACAGGGAAGCATCCTGACATGACTGTTTACCATCAGAAGTGACCAGCGGCTGTTTGGAGTTTCTGATTTCATCTGCTTTATGTCGGTCTGCTTGAAGTAATTACTGATGTGTTCAAGACTAGTTTACACTGCCCCCCAGGATCCAATCTCTTGCTGTATTACTGAGTCACTAGTGTCTTTTATGTTTTCGCCGAGCGCATATTTGTTATCTGTGCATTTTTTCCCTGGCACTTTGTATTGCTTCTCTGTTGGGTACTACTTTAAATATCCAGTTCATTCTTCTAATATTTGTCCTCTGATTCGTAACTTGTTTCAGAGAAGCTGCAATCACCTGTAACACCAAGGCGCTGAGTTTGCATCTAGGTTGTCTCAGCTATGTCTATGCTTCAAGGTTGGGCAGACCTCCCAAATGACCTGCTGTACTCCGTTCTTGCTCGGTTGGGATCCTTCCCCGATCTTCTTGCTTTCGCCGCAACCTGCCCGTCTTGGCGTGCTTCCTTTTCCTCATATCCCTCCAAATCGACATTGTTGCCACCTCTTCTCCTCCAACCTGGCGTCCCTGCATGCTGTTCTCGCCCTCGCCCATTGAGCAACAACCTTGTACTTAGACGCTCATGCCATGTTACTGATCTTGCCAACAAAGACACCTACATGTGCTGTCAGATTCCCCAATTTGCTTGTTTTTTTGACAGCAAATCCCCATCGGGTCCGCTGGATGAATTTTTTTGGGGGAGTGTGTCCTATGGCCATCTCATCTTGGCCAACCGACAACAATCATGTCTTCTTGTTGATGTCTTCACAGGTGTTAGTGTCTCAGCTCCGCAGCTACCGGTCAACGGACGCATCCTCCTCAACTATGCTGCCCTCACGGCTCCTCTTTCGTCACCAAACTCACATCTCCTGGTCAATGTTGGGTGCCACAATTTCTTTTGGCGTGTTGGTAGCGCTTCTTGGTTGAGACGTTCTCCTCGCAATGGAACAATTAAGCAGGTCTTGCTCTTCAAAGGGCAGGTCTTTGGCATGGATCATGATCGCAGGCTCTATATGGTGCACTTGGAACCCCGGATACGCATACAGAAAATAGCAGTTGATCTGGATGGCAGCATGACCAGCAAATGGCATCTTTCGCACCCGTGGCTTGTCGCGTGTGGTGACATGCTTCTCATGGTCGGTTGTAAAAAACATTGTGTATAATGTTCTGAAGTGCAGTTGGGTTTAGTTTTTACAAAGAAGTTCCTTTTGGTAAGAGCTTATTTCATTGTATGATGCAGTGTGTTGTTATTTCCTCACCTAATAATACAACAGTCACGCGAACGTCCGAATGGAATTTTTGGTTTCATTTGATGATAGTATTCACATTGAAGTAACCACTGATATTTCCAGGACATGATATTCACAGTAGTGCAGACTGAGGCAATGTTAGAAATATTTACCACATTTGATTATTGATGTAGACTAGTCCATGAGAATCCAATCTCTTGCCATGTTATTGTGTCACTAGTGTTTTTCATGTTTTATACACTACTAATTTTATACACTAGGCTTAAGGTAGGTAGCATGCGGCACCATTTTGGTATCAGTTTCTAAAAAAAGCTTCAACTACAGGGAAGCATCCTGACATGACTGTTTACCATCAGAAGTGACCAGCGGCTGTTTGGAGTTTCTGATTTCATCTGCTTTATGTCGGTCTGCTTGAAGTAATTACTGATGTGTTCAAGACTAGTTTACACTGCCCCCCAGGATCCAATCTCTTGCTGTATTACTGAGTCACTAGTGTCTTTTATGTTTTCGCCGAGCGCATATTTGTTATCTGTGCATTTTTTCCCTGGCACTTTGTATTGCTTCTCTGTAGTAGACCTGCTTCATTCCATCCTTTGTTGGGATCATTTATCGACCTAACTGCGTTTGATAGCACATGTCATTCTTGGCGTGATGCTTTCTTGTCATACCCAACCATATCAACCTTCTATGCCGTATTCCCGCCTTTCCTTGTCCTACCCAATGTTCTTGTCCAAGCTCCCCATCTCCCTTCTAGCAATGGTCGTCATGAGATACGCAAATGTAAGTTGATTGATCTAGCCAACCAGGACAGAGCGCTTTGCTGCCAGATTCCTCAAGAAACTTTTCAGAACATGCTTCCTGACTGCATCGTGATTCGAACAGATGTGCCGGTGAAAATTGATTAAAAAATGAATATACATTCTTAAGCCTCTCAATACGAGACACTATACATGTTTATTTTGTATAAATACTTTGGCGGTCCGTTGTTGTACATATTTCTTTCTGTGTGTATGTTGCATCCCCCGTTGTGTTAGATACCCTGTTCAACCAATCCACGTCAATGTTCACCTTCTTCTTCCGTGGTTTCTGTCTTTTAGCACTTTTTATTGTCTTCTTTCTCTACTTCTTTTCCTTCTATGCAATTACTTTCCTTTACCTGATGCGAACTCATCAGGTCCTCTTGTTTTGTCACCTCACAAGTTCATGGCATCCTTATGCCCATGAAATTTCGCTACACTCTTTTTGAAAAAAATTCCATCCAATTTTGCTACTCTTTTTGACAATTTTTCTTTTCTCTTCCCTCAAATATGCATCCTTGTATTCAACAATTGCATAAATGCACCACCAAATCGCAATTTGTCGCAAGACTTCATAATTCGTTTCAGAGAAGCTGCCATCACCTATGACACCAAGGCCTGCTGTGTTTGCTTCTACCGTCTTATCTATGTCCCGGCTTCAAGGTTGGGCAGACAGAAACATTCTCCCCAAGGTTGTGAAAAACATTCTCCATCAACAGGGGACACCTTCGAAGCTTTCTGACTGGAGTTATCAATTGAACCTGCAAGGTGGGTAAAGGTGGAGAAGCTAGAATACTGGCCGATCTTCATCAGTATCGATGAGAGAATCCAACCCTTGTGTTGCTTGAACCCGGAGAGATGGGAGGGAGAAGCAACTGCATATACTGTTGTAATGGGAAAGGGTGGATCGCATTTGAGATGGGCCAGCCGCTGCAGGGAGATGCCTCCAATCCAAAAATCTTCATTCCCATAAACAGTGGGAGTATGATGCAACCTACATGGGTTGTGCCCACTATGTCCTATTCATGTATGCGACGATCGTTGGCCTTGATGCGTGGCTATTACTGCTCACCGTACCAGCTCCCCTCTGTAGGACATGTTGACTTTTATGTAGGTATGATCCAACAAGTACTTTACCTTTGTATGTTGGATATATTTGTGGTATAACAATGTCGTGCGGAATTTGTAGCCTCTCAGTTCAACATGCATGGAAATTATGTTTATCTTTAAGCCAGCTCTACTAGCTTTGTCGCGAAAAATGGATATTCGAGCAGGGAAGAGAACTGTACCTCACTACCTCTTTTGCTGTTAGTGTAGGAGATGTTGACAGCGGGGAGGATCACTCAAATGTTTGCAGTTATCAAGGGATTCTTCTTCAGGTGCATGACTACAGAAAAATGCACCTGAACATCTTGGTTTTTCGGGAGAGAATCCCTGGTTCATGCAAGGGGGGCCTCGGTCCCGGTTTGTTCGTTGTTTTTTTTCATGCGAGGTGGCTGCGGTACATGCTATTTGTTCAATTTTCTTTCGTGCGAGGGGGCTCGCTACTTGGTCTTCATCCGTTTTTTTCATGCAAGGGAATCGTTACGGGCGAGGTGGGAGAAGGGACGGAAAAAACCAGACGAAGGTGGGAGGATACGAGAGAAAACCATGAAACGGAGACTACCAAGTCGTCCATTAGGAGTAGAGATGATGCAGCGGTCGCTGGGTGGCTGACGGCCGAGGGAGAAGGAGGCGACGCGGCGGCCGCGATCATCTAGGGTTACCCCATGGTGGGAGGGTTGGCTCGTGTGGGGGAGAGGTGAGACCGTGGGAGAGAATCCATGGTTCGTGCAAGGGGGGCCTCGCTCCTGGTTTGTCTGTCGTTTTTTCCATGCGAGGGGGCTTCGGTACATGCTCTTCGTCTGATTTTCTTTCGTGCGAGGGGGCTCGCTACTTGGTCTTCGTCCGTTTTTTTCATGCAACGGAATTGTTACGGGGGAGGTGGGAGGAGGGATGGAAAAAAACCGGAAGAAGGTGGGAGGAGACAAAAAAAACCATGGAACGAAGACTATCAAGCCGTCTACTAGAAGTAGAGATTTGAAGGAACCAAGTGGTCAGCTTGATAAACCATCAACCAAAAATTATTTAAAAAATAGGATTTGAAGGAAGGTTCTTGGAACCTTCGTTTCAGATAATCATATATGGAAGCTAAGCCCATAAGGATAGAATTGATCCATACGTATTAATTGCATCTCCATATATAGATACTAGTACCCCTACTACCAAACCCATCGATCGAAGCTAAGCATCTGCATCTTCCTGCCGATCGACCATCCATGGCGATGAAGATGAAGACGAAGAAGGGAGGGACGGGGAGGAAGAAGAGGGACGAGATGAAGCTCATCCAGGACCCGGCCAAGCGGCAGGTGGCCTTCTCCAAGCGCCGCCCCACCCTCTTCAGCATGGCCGGCGACCTCTCCGCGCTCTGCGGCGTCCACGTCGCCGTCGTCGTCTTCTCCCGCTCCGCGCGCGGCC
>NW_024119594.1:0-8829 GCF_003073215.2 Triticum urartu
ACCAATGGTGGTGGGCCAGGAGCGAGGCCCATTGGTCCCGGTTCATCCCACCAAACGGGACCAAAAGGTCCAGATGAACCGGGACCAATGGCCCACGTGGCCCGGTCGCCCCCTGGGCTCACGAACCGGGACAAATGTCCACATTGGTCCCGGTTCTGGACTGAACCGGGACTAATGGGCTGACCCGGCCTGGACCAAAGCCCTGTTTTCTACTAGTGAGTAAAATTGCAAATTACCCACTCCATGCTGGATCTAACAACCATTGCTTACTGCCTTGCTAATTGGTCAAATCTCCCAGTGATTAGCCCCCAAAACATGACAGATCAACCAAAAAAACATTGGCAGACACAATGAAATATTTTTTCATATCGTTTGTATTTAGTATTGTAGTTGATAAATTTTCCTGCAAATCTGCTTCAGACAATATGACATGCCTTCTTTCTGAAGTCAGAGGGAGTAGTATAGCTTGATGCCTATAACCCTCATTTTCTGTTGACAGCAACCGAATGCAAAACCTGCGCTTGACCTCGACGCCAAGAGAGCATGGGGCCATCGTCAAATAGCAGAAATTGAGACCAAGAAGCACGACCTCTTCTACTTGCTCGCTGAGCTTCATAGTAGATTCCCCTCGCATAATAAGTACTTCCGAGATAATAGAGAGCTTATTCATCATCTTTTTGGACACATTGAGCCTAATCCCAGTGATGCCCTCTGGTATGATCCACGAAATTACATATACAGATTTATCTGCTCTCCCTATTTTATCTAAATTGATGTATATTTTTTTTTTGGTAATCTCCTCTCTAGGCGCTTCTGTCGTTGGAGAGAAAGATTCAATAATTGCCTGGTATATGGACTGCCTACAATGCTTGCCACTTGGATGTATTTGGATTGGGATGGATGGAAAGAGATGTTTGCTGATATCCTTGGAGTTAGTAGCTAGTTATCTTATCTAGCCCAATGTTTGAAGCCTATGTACTGTGTGTTATCAGAGTAAATTTCTTACTGGTTGAATGTGAAGGAACTGCCCTTCTTGTAGCCTGACTTGTTTCAACAGGGTGCATTTCTCTTAAAGAAAAATTCAGTTTCTAGACCTTTGGCCAATAAAAGGTGTTCTCCTTCAAGAAATTCACCCCAATGTAGAGTGTAAAACTACTACTCCCGCTGATCCGAATTAATTGGCGCAGACTTGGTACAACTTTGTACTCCCTCCGTAAAGAAATATAAGAGCGTTTGTGATCTAAGCGCACTTATAATTTTTTACGGAGAGAGTACTACAGTTGTACCAAATGTGCGTCAATTAATTTGAATCGGAGGGAGTAATAGAAGTGTGGACTGCTGCTTGCCTTATAAGCTGAGTGATTCGTCGTCCTCGTTACCGTAAAGAAGCGACATGTTATCTGGATATTGTAATCCGAATCTGTTCTCATTATATGGTGCCATCCTTTATGTGCAGTGAAGTTCATCGTATTATTGTAGTTCATATTGAAATACACGGAACATATTTGTGAACAGAGGGAGTGCCAGATGTGATAAAACAAACACAGAAAGCGAACTTATTTTTTTCCTCTGAAATTATGCTGATTTGTGAGGGTCTTCCCCTTTTAGCAACCTGATACTCAAATGGTCAAACCCGATCAGTTATATTTTGCTTCTAAAACAAAATTACAACATCTATCAGCCAAGCGGCACTTCAAATTAGAAAGCAATAACAGTCTGACCAATTATATTAGACAACAAGGCAAAAACTAAACTCCCGTCCTCCTGAAAATTTTATTCACCACCAGCTTACAATATTTATTCATCAATGCTATTAGATTCACGTTCAAAAGCTACTCCTGGGCACATCCAAAACAATAAGGTATGCATCAAAGGAGCTATCTGAGCTATGCCACGTTGGTGATTTTACCGTCGCAGACCCCAGGATAACACCTCCCCAAGATAAATATGTCCCACCTCTCTCTCATCTTCGGAAAAAAAATCTCTTTCTCGTCTTCTCCTCGAGTGGCGGCTAGGGTTCCGCCTCCTTCTCCAATTCCCTTCTCTCTCTTGTCGCCTCCTCCCACCAGCCGCCGCCTCTTCCGCCACACTCGTCTCCTCCTTGCCATGTGTGCCGCCTCCACCCACCATCCCTCGCCTTCTCCCCTCTGGTCTCGTCCTTCGATGGCCGCAAATTGAGAGCCGGCGATGGTGGTGCTAGCGCGAGGCTGGCGGCGCCGCGAGCTCCCGTCTGAGGAAGTCGCAGGAGGCTCGAGATGGAGATGGTCGTGCCGGCGGTATTTTGAGCAGCGCCGCCTAACGAGCTCCACGCGCAGGGAGGCGTCTCCATGGGCGTGCGCAGCCACGTCCCCTCGCCTGCTGCTGGCCGAGGTCGCCCAGGTCATCACTGCCCCCGCCGCCTGCAGCTCATCCTACCCAAGGGCAGGGTATGTACAACCGCTTGCTCCCCCTTCCTCCCCCTGTCGATCTCCAGATGTGTTGATTTGTTTGGGTTGTTCGATTCAGTGCTTTCGAGCGAGGATTACTGTGAGTGGTTGGGCATGGGATAGCCTAGCACCCGTAGATACATGATATTGCGCTTCACTAATTGTTACGTAGCTATGCAATTACCCCAAGGGAAATTAAATTACTTGTAGAATGATAGCCGTAATGTTATAGTGCTAATCCCAGTATCTGGTTATCCTTTCATAAAAACAATTTGTTGCAAAATTGCAAAAATAAGTATGTGCACTTGTTTTCTTGGATGAATGCAAGAGGGCTTGCATAGTTCTCAGACTGGCATATGTGGAATATGCTATGTGCCCAGCATCTCTATCTACTCTACCGTGATCTAACTCACATGCCAAAGAATCACATAATACATTTTGCGTGAAGGAGGTGCAAGAACCTACTTATCTTGCAACAGAAAGTAGTGCAACACATGTTTATCCAGAGGATATTGTCTTGGATGCTTACTTCAAATTGGCTAATCTAACTCTTCTGATAGATAATTACAGACCAATCAGCAATGTTATGTATTTGGACCAATGTCACCTAATTTCCAGCTATAAACATGCAGGTATAATTTAATCTTCATTTTCATAGACTTGAATCTGAATATATTTTGGTTTAGTACATTATCTGAACTGTTACTTTTGGGGTCTGCTATGAGGCATTGGGTTTAAATAGCATTCTTAAGAGTTGTGTGAAATAGCGTTTATTCAAAGAAATTGCAATGTATACAGTGCTAATTTCTTTTATATTTTTATTTTAAAAAAATTTCCTCAACACTTCAAACTCAGAAATTTTACAATTAACTCTTAAATCGGAAATTAGCTGCCATGGCCTGAATTATCATGGATCGAGTGTGTTTTGTGAAAGATTTTTCTATTGAAAATCCTTTTATATGTACACCTTCTAGGAAGTATGTGCATTCCTTCTTGTAGACAGATACATTCTGTCAATGAACATGAGGAGGAATTGTTGCTTGTATAGCTTTGTTCTACATGGATGATAGTTTTCTCGGGTTGTTGAATGCTGGAAACGAGGATTCTTAGTCACAAAATACATAGCAGGCCTCCGGATCCATCGATGTAGCCAGCAAGGGCGCCATCAACCTGGCTGCCTTAGAGCTTAGGCAACCATGCTGTATTTGATGTGAACAGTTCATATCAATATCTCGATTAACTTGTGTGTGTTTCATGTGTAGTTGAATACTAATTCTAACCCTGTTGCAGTCGGTGCTGCCATTTGATCTAAAAAACTGAACCATGAAAGGTTCACTGTTAAATCAGTATGCGACATGGTGACGGTTGCAAGATACTGGAATGTCACAATCATCGTGCCGTACATGGATAAAACTTCATTTTGGGTTGCCCAGTTTAGCATTTCTTTCTACAGTCAATGCAATTCTTAACATTTCAGTTAAGGACTGCCTTTGTCTTACCCCTTTCTCTTCCCTTCCCTACAGTGATTTTCGAGATATATTTGATGCAGACTACTTCATAGCATCATTGAGAGATGAGGTCCTGATACTGGAAGAGCTGCCTCCAAGGCTGAAAAGGAGAGTTGAATATGGATATCTTTGCTCCTTTTCACCCTTCAGTTGGTCTGATACATCCTATTACCATAATCAGGTTTCTTTGCATCTCTCCATTTCTCGTGATGTATCTAAATCATATGCGTACCCAAATAAATATTGTAAGTAGTAATTTATGGGAAAACATATTTTACCAATGATAAAGAAGTACATGGTCCTTCATATGAATAAAACACATGCACGGCTTGAAAATAATGGGCTACCCACGGAGATTCAGAAACCGAGGTGCCATTTCAGTTTTCATGCACTAGGATTTACCCCTGAAATAGAAGAGTTGGGCAGGCGTCTGGTTCAAATTCTTCGTCGGAATGGACCCTTTTGTGGTTCTCCACTTGCGGTATGAGATGGACATACTTGCCTTCTCTGGGTGTACACATGGTAGCAGAAAATATGAGGCTGAGGAGGTCAGAAGGATGAGATATTGCAATTCTGGCAAGTGGATCTGCACAAACGAGTATGTGTTTGACTGTGCAGGTGATGAGGGAGCTGAAGCTGCCGGACGGCGTCGATCTTGCAGAGGTCATCACAATCCTTGTTCCAAATAGGTCCGTCGGGCTTCGCTCCCTTGCCTTGCTGCACTCTCCTGGAAGATAATGTTTGTCACTTAATGTGTGTGTGTGTGTATGATACGTTGTGATGAAAATGATATTCTTAAACAACCCTTCATGTTTGGGCACAAGTTGACTCTTCCCACCCGTGTACAGAGATGATTGAATTCTCAAGTCCCGTCAATTGCTTTACCATGTTTTGTAAGAGAAGATGTATGTGTTGATTACTACTGTGTTTTGGTTAGTTGTTGAACCTGGCAATGTGTATGTATTACTTGACACTGTACATTTGATGCTTCATGGTGTTCCAATACAGCCCCATCTAGCTTAGCTTGTTGGTAGTATTGGACGAAAACAATAGATATTTCGACTTTGACAAATTAGTATATGTCTATTTCAAGCGTGTTGTGCTTATGTTTAATTTACTCTTGTGCGTGAGGTTTTTTCATTGTCCCTAGCTCTGTACATTGTTCCTAGGAATTGTTCCTGTTGTTTAGTAAAGCTTTATAATGATGCATTGGGTACCAACCTACGATCTCTTCCTATTTTTTATCATCTTCTTGTTTAGTACCACAACCTACAATCTCTTCCTATTTTTTATCATCTTGTTTAGTACCACAACAGATAAGCATTACTTGAGACTTCTTCTCTAAACAGGTAAGCATCATGGGCAGTGGGTATGAGGAGGATGTTGGAAAAATGATATTTGGGGTGGTGATTTCCCCAATGCTGCTTGGTTAGATGATATATCTCCTGATAATGCAGTGTGTTTTCAATTTTGTGAGTTTGACCTTTTTCATAAAGCTTTCCAATTGCATGTCTGTCTCTTATGGATGGATGGTCACATGGGAGTAATCAATTGACTAGCTATGAAGATTGCTGGGATTGACAAAACTGCAAAAATGATCCAGTTGGTGGAACTATTGTAAAACTCCTGAAGGAGGTAACCCTTTACAAAAGGGTGCAAATGTTACTGTCTCCTACATTTGACAGTAAAAAAACCAGTCAACAAGTAGTCAAGTATTCTTAATTGAAAGTCTACAAGTAGTCAAGTAGTCTTACGGAAGGCTATTCTAGAAGATCTTTACTTGTTGTAGCTATATCATTTACCTCAATTTTTTCCAGTAGCTAGCACCGTATTTTAATCTTCGTGGCTTTGGCGAGGATTTTTCTGTCCGCTCTTTTTCTTGTACCAAATTAACACTTTTGACTGAGGCGATTAAGCTTTGTTATAATAATATGTTGAGAGCAGGCTAGCATTGCTTCTTTGCAGTTGGGCATAAATTGCAAACAACAAATAGAAAGGGGCGCCTTTCACCTGGCACCGCCCCAACTAAACTAAAACTTAGGCAGACAGGTGAATGTGCACAAACAAGATAAGTGCGCACAGGCACACCTTAGGAGGCGCCACTAGGTGGCGCCCCAGCCTCTAGTGCACACCAAAGAAGAAGAATTGCCATCGACAAGCCTGATTCAGAGAGGCCATACATCCAACATGAACTATTAACACGTCGAATTAGGGATGTGCTTGGCTTGGTGGCATAGCACGGTGAGAGGTTTCCTCCGAATCATCAAAGGTGATAGGTCTCTCTCCACCTTGAGGATGTGGCTGCCATCTATGTGGGTTTCCGTGTCGCGTGGATCGCTATAGGCCTTGATGTCCATGATTTCTTTGCGTCGCAAGACGTCGATCAAGACGTCTTCGTCCGGATGTGGTCTACGGTCTCCAGGACATGGCTTATCACCTCCACATACTGCAGACAAACCGCGAAGAAACGAAGTCGTCGCATACGTGGGCGATGGAGCTTCAATCAGAGTTTGAGAAGATTTTAAGCTGTACATGAACTCAGAGCACTTGAACTGTTGATCATGGAGGTGATTGAGGCGAATTTTGCTGCACCTGATGTGGATGCTATATGCAGATGCCAGTTGAGAATTTTTGTGAGGTTAGGTGGGCTTGGGATCTCAAGAAATTTGGAAAGTTCACCGTACGATCTGCGTACAGAACGTTGGAGGCATGGCAAGAAGTGTGGATAATGGTAGGACCTCGAGCATCAGGGGAGAGGGTGAACAAATGCTGGATAATGGCTCTGCAAGCTAGCGGTGCTACCGAAAGCTTGTAACTTCTCGTTGAGGGTGATCCACAAATATGTTCCATGCCAGACGGTCCTACGAGATAGATACATTGAGTGGATTGAGTTCTGCGAACCGTGCGGAGTAGAGGAAGGAAACTATGGCACACATGCCTTCTTTGAGTGCACCTGGGCAAAGTTGTTTTGGTTGGAGTTGAAGACTGAACAACGACCAAGTTCCAGCTCTACATTCGAGTTCATGGCTTATTAATCTGGTTTAGGTGTTAGTGGTCACAAAAAGTTGCTTCCATGATTTTAGAGCAATAATAAGGTGGCGTGGAGAGAGTAGTGGATTGGTGCAACCTTCCGTATGTCAGGGCCTACATGTATATATGTACATGACCATGCAGGGAGATTGATTCAAGCACAGGGGAGATGGTATGAGCATGCTGCTGATCCTCTGGCAATGGAGGCCTTATCTGAAGGTTGTGCAGTATCGGAGGCTTTAAACTACACCCGAAGATTCCTATGCATCATACCGCGCCCATCTCAAACAACACCGACGACTATGCACGAGGAAAGTAAACCAGAGCTTGACCAGGAACCTCAATATGTTAGAATTCTGTTTAAACCTGTTGTAATCTAAACCCCTCTATCTGAACTTCTCTCGTATCCTTCTCTGTCTCCTCATCGATGTATCCTAGCGATCGTCGTAAGCTTGTATGCCACGGCAGGGGTTTTTCCTGTCTCTCATAAATAAACGCAACGCGGCTTCCATCGGGAGTAGGAACGCTTCCACCAGATCAAATCTTACATGGTATCAGAGCTAGCCTCTTCCCTTCTATCTAGCAACACAAAAACCAGAAACCCTATCTTCGCCATGGCCGCAAGCTCAAGCGCCGCCATCCTCAACCTCGGCACACCTCCAACAGAAAAGCTTGCAAGGGGGAATTACCTCCTGTGGAAGGCGCAAGTAATGCCGGCATTGCGTGGAGCGCAAGTGACCGGCCTCCTTGATGGCAGCGACGCCGCACCACCGAAGATGGTGGAAGTCACCAAGGCGGACAAGACCACTGCCATAGAATCTAATCCTCTATATGGTCCGTGGCTGTCAAAGGACCAGCAGGTCCTAAGCTACTTGCTCAATTCGCCGACCCCGGAGATTCTCGCACAAGTCATCGGTAAGGAGAATACCCATGATGTTTGGATTGCCCTTACTACCTTGTTCGCTGTGCAGTCTCAGTCTCGGATAACAAATCTGAGGATTGCAATCTCCAACACCAAGAAGGGCAACATGTCCAGTAATGCGTTCATCGCCAAGATGAAGAGCCTCGGTGATGAACTCGCTGCAGCGGGTCGTCCAGTAACCGATGGAGAGATGGTGGATTACATCCTGGCTGGACTCGATCAGATTATGATCCAATTGTAGCAGCAGTTGGCGCCGTCAAGAGTTCTATTACGGTTGATGATCTCTTCTCGCAGATCTCTGCCTTCGACCAGAGGATGGAGATGCTAGGAGATGGACCAGGCGGCTTTTGCTCCTCTGCCAATGCTATTTACAGAGGGCGTGGGCAGTACAGACCAAGAGGTGGCCGTGGGCGAGGAAACGGGGGGCGCGGCCGTGGTGATCACGGTGACCGCCCCTCCTATTCTTCTGCTCGCGGTGGCGGCTACGGCGGCCATCAGCAACGCCCACGACAACAACTACAGCAGCCACAACAGCAAGAACGGGGCTATAATGCCAGATCTGCTACAAGCATCACCCCGATGGCGCAAGGACCTGCTGGCATCGGTATGATGAGGATCACGAAGAAAAGAAGGCCAACATTGTCAAAAACTCCTACGGGATTGACACCAACTGGTACGCAGACTCTGGCGCTACGGAGCACATTACAGGGGAGCTTGACAAGTTGACGATGAGGGAAAGATACCACGGAGGTGACCAAGTGCACACGACAAGTGGTTCAGGTATGGACATTACCCATGTTGGAAATTCAATTGTTAAAACCCCCTTAAAAGACTTGCATCTAAACAATGTTCTACATGTCCCTGATACATCCAAGAATCTTGTCTCTGTTCATCGCTTTACCCTCGACAATAATGTTCTCATAATTTTTTACCCTTACTCTTT
>NW_024119595.1:0-13428 GCF_003073215.2 Triticum urartu
GTCAGTTTGTGATGCTTGTCAACAAGCTAAGAGTCATCAGTTACCCTATCCTATCTCTACTAGTATTTCCACTGCTCCATTGCAACTTGTTTTCTCAGATGTATGGGGACCAGCCCCTACCTCAGTTGGAAGATTTTCATAATATGTGAGCTTTATTGATGATTATAGTAAGTTTACCTGGATTTATTTGCTAAAGAAACGATCCGATGTTTTTCAAGTCTTTAGCAATTTTCAGAACCTTGTTGAACGACAATTGAATTCCAAAATTCTCGCCATGCAAACCGACTGGGGTGGTGAGTATGAGAAACTAAATTCTTTCTTTCAAAATATTGGAATTTCTCATCATGTCTCACGTCCCCATGCTCACCAACAAAATGGGTCTGCTGAACGCAAGAACCGCCATATTGTTGAAGTTGGACTAGCATTGCTAGCAAACGCCTCCATGCCTCTAAAATTTTGGGATGAAGCTTTTCTTACTGCCACATATCTCATAAATATTCGTCCTAGCAAAGTCATCAACTTTGAGAATCCCATTACTCGTCTTTTTGGTATTTCACCAGATTACAAGTCTCTTAGAGTTTTCGGATGTGCTTGTTGGCCCAACCTTCGGCCTTATAACACACACAAACTTGCGTTCCGTTCAAAAAAATGTGCTTTCATAGGCTATAGCCCTATGCACAAAGGAGTCAAGTGTCTTGACATCTCTACGGGGCGAGTATATATCTCCAGAGACGTTGTTTTTGACGAGTCAGTATTTCCTTTTGCATCTCTTCATCCCAATGCCGGTGCCCTCCTTCGTCAAGAAATACTTCTCCTTCCATCCATGTCTCCTAGTTTTGATCAAGGGGGATATAACAATTGTACTAACCACCATGATAATGTTCCTGGAAACAGTGCTTCTTCTGTACGTGTGCAAGTCTCTGAAGAAAACGGGGCAGAAAACGGGGCAGAAAACGATGTTCAAATTGATCAAAACGCTCCGTTATTTCATGTGCCAGAAGAAGAGGGAGCAGGCGCAGTATTCGAGGGCGATCTGGCGGCGCCTGCTACGCCCGTGCGGGAATCCTCCTCGGATCACGGGCGCGTATCTACCTCGGATCAGGAGCCCGCCAGTCAGGGGGGGGGGGGCCTGCAGCTGGCGCGGACCGCCACACCAGAGGCCACTGGATCGTCTGCGGCAAGTTCTGAGAGCTCTCCGGGATCTTCTGTATCTAGCCAATCTGTTCATGTTCTGCGCAGAATTCAGCACGGCCACAACCTGATGCTACACGAGTCATGACTCGACTTCAAAAAGGTATTAGAAATCCTAAAAAGAGAACGGATGGCGCAATATCATATGGCATGTTGTGTATTTCAGGTGAACCGGCAAAATTAGATGATGCATTTAGAGATCCTAGGTGGAAAAGAGCTATGGATGAAGAATATGGTGCACTCATGAAGAACAAGACATGGCACTTGGTACCGAATCAGAGAGGTAAAAATATTATTGATTGCAAATGGGTTTATAGAATAAAAAGAAAGGCAGATGGCTCCATTGATAGGTACAAGGCACGTCTAGTTGCAAAAGGGTTTAAGCAACGATATGGTATTGACTACGAGGATACATTTAGTCCGGTTGTTAAAGCTGCTACTATAAGACTTGTGCTAGCCATTGCTGTTTCAAAAGGATGGAGTCTTAGACAACTAGATGTTCAGAACGCGTTTTTGCATGGTGTTCTGAAAGAGGAGGTCTATATGAGGCAACCACCAGGATATGAGAATAAACAAACACCTCATTATGTTTGCAAACTTGATAAGGCTCTTTATGGTTTGAAACAGTCACCTAGAGCATGGTTCTCTAGGTTAAGTTTAAAATTGAAGCATCTTGGATTTGTTCCATCCAAAGCAGATACATCTCTCTTTATTTATAATAAGGCAAACACAGTGGTTTTTGTGCTCATATATGTTGATGACATCATAGTTGCAAGCTCATCATAGAATGCTACTAATGCTCTCTTGCGTGATTTGGGTTCAGAGTTTGCATTGAAGGATCTAGGTGACTTACATTTTTTCTTAGGCATTGAAGTTAAGAAGACTCAAGATGGCATAATGTTAAATCAGGAAAAATATGCTACTGAGCTTCTAACTCGTATGGAAATGAAGGATTGGAAGCCTTCACCCACGCCATTGTCTTCTTCAGAACAACTTTCGGCATATCAAGGAGAACCACTTAATGAACAGGAAAGTACAAAGTATAGAAGTGCTGTTGGAGCTTTACAATATTTAACCTTGACACGGCCAGACATATCATTTGTTGTAAACAAGGTTTGTCAATATTTGCATGCTTCTAGCTCCACTCATTGGACGTCTGTCAAAAGAATTATAAGATATATCAAGCACACTGTGAGTTTGGGACTTCAGTTCAAGCGTTCGAATTCTATACTTGTTAGTGCTTTTTCTGATGCTGACTGGGCAGGATGTAGTGATGACAGAAAGTCGACTGGAGGATTTGCAGTGTTCTTTGGGTCAAATCTTATTTCTTGGAGTGCCAGAAAGCAAGCCACAGTGTCAAGGTCAAGTACAGAGGCTGAGTATAAATCTCTTGCAAATGCAACTGCTGAAATTATTTGGGTGGAATCATTGCTTCATGAGCTAGGGATTAAGCAACATCGTACATCTTGTTTATGGTGTGACAATTTGGGTGCTACTTATCTGTCTGCTAATCCAGTTTTTCATGCTAGAACCAAGCACATTGAGATAGATTTTCACTTTGTATGAGAAAGAGTTGCTGAGAAAAAGTTAGAGATACGGTTCATTCCATCCAAGGATCAATTGACAGATGGATTTACTAAAGCTCTTTCAGCAAGGCCATTTGAGGAATTCAAGAGAAATTTGAATGTAGGGTAGTTTAGATTAAGGGAGGGTGTTAGAATTCTGTTTAAACCTGTTGTAATCTAAACCCCTCTATCTGAACTTCTCTTGTATCCTTCTCTGTCTCCTCATCGATGTATCCTAGCGATCGTCGTAAGCTTGTATGCCACGGCAGGGGTTTTTCCTGTCTCTCATAAATAAACGCAACGCGGCTCCCATCGGAAGTAGGAACGCTTCCACCAAATCAAATCTTACACAATAAACACACCACCAGCACTAGGACACGCGCACCCCTGTCCAAGGTTTGACACAGAACGAACGCGCCCGACCCGAGCATTTTCTCCAAGGTCTGATGTGCATGCTCTACTCGTTCTCATCACCCCAAGGTGTCTCACTCGTGTCAGGAGGACAGCCTGATGGAACTGGCGCTGATGAGATCCTTTGAATGGTGACACATGAGTGAAGTTCCACCCCCTCTCATTGCCATGAAACAATCGGCCGGACAGTCGTGTTCCCATAGATTAGCAAGTTGCTCGACTCTTTGTAGTTTTACAAGCTCTTTTTTTTGTTTTGCGGATGGTAGTTTTACAAGCTCGGTTGAGTAAGATTTCTTTGGCGAGGGCCGAGAGCAGGGACATGCATGAGGTTAAGTTGCTCGACTCTTGGACGATTTTTTGACACGGTCCAGCAAATACATCAGCGTCGGGCTGCCAAAAAAAAACCTTGTGCCGATAACACTAGCTCCGTGGTTCTGCATCAGTTATGCTGTGATGCAATGGCACAAATGAATTAATATGGTATTTGGTCCATGTCTGCAACAAATTGCTACTCTATGTGATGGCTAAACTTTTTTGTTTAGTAATAAATTGAAATCAACTACCGATGGTTCCTTTATGATCGTAGCATGTCTTTAAACATTAAAATATAGGATGATATGATCCTCTAAAAACACTACAGCAAACACTTTTGAATCTCTTTGCGGCACATTGCAAGCAAGATAGATAGCAATCTCCTCCCACTTTTATTAGCAACATAGTTTATACACAACATTTCTTGAAACTAGCAACACAAATTACATAAAAGAAAACACAACCACCGTTGAAGCACATTTTGTAGGACATAGCTTATAGCTTGGAGGAGAATTAAACCACATATCAGGGCTTGGTGGAGGATTCAGTTCCATTGGCCATCACGCGGCCGAACCCACAACACCAGGGGTCCCTAGGGCAACAGGGTGGATCATGTCCCATAAGCCTGCCGGCTGCCTGCACTATTGGCGTGGCCATCATCATGACTAAGCAGGCTTGCGCGATGAGAAAAACAATGAAGACTTGGAGGATGCTATTATTTGCCATTGTCTAAGCTCACAAAGAGCGATAGAGAACACTATGCAATTCTCCTTTCACTGGTATCTCCGTGTTTGGTCCAAGAAAATGCTCGATATATATAGATACAATGGCATGAAGCTTGTGCTTCTCCTAATAAATTCCACTGAAACCGAATATCTGAATATTGAGGATATCATTTAATAGTAAAGAGAATAGGAAATATAATATATTTATTTATAATAATAATCAATGCCTCCTAAAAATATATGAAATTTATTGGGAGGATGAACCTAGACACGTTCGCTGCATCTCGTGACCACCGAATTGGATATAAAAACGAATCCACAAGATATGATAATTAATGGGGAGAATTAACCAAGCAAAATCCTCTTGTATTTAGGGTTAATGTTGGATAGAAAATAATAAATGTACAAGATAAATTCACAATTAGTCAATGTATCTTGTAGATATAGGATACAATATCTAAGGGATGCCAACTTTTGGATCTTGTCAAGACAGAGAGATATGCATTGAGACAGATAATATATAAAAATCTCCTCCCACTTTTATTAGAAAAATAGCTTGTACATAATATTTCCTGAAAATAGTAACACAATTACATATATGAAACAACACAACCACGTTTAAGCATATTTTATAGGCCTAGCTTATAGCTCGGAGGAGAATGAAACCACATATCAAGGCTTGGTGGAGGATGCAGTTCCATTGGCCATCACACTGCCAAACCCACAACAATAGATGTCTCTAGGGCAGCAAACTGGATTGTATCCCATAAGCCTGCCTGCTGCCTGCGCTATCGGTGTTGCCATCATCATGAGTAAGCAAACTTGCGCAATGATAAAAACAATGAAGACTTGGAGGATGCTAGTATTTGCCATTGCCTAAGTTCACAGAGAGTGGTAGAGAACACTATGCAATACTCCTTTCACTGGTATGTCTGTGGTTGATCCTAGAAAACACTCGATTTATATAGATACAATGGCATCAAGCTTGTGCTTATCCTAAAAAAAATCCATTAAAACAGAATATCTCGATATTTAGGATATCATTGGTAGTAAAGAGAATAGGAAAGATAATATATTTCTTGAATAGTAGTAATAATAATAAATGCCTACTAAAAGTATATGAAATTTAATGGGAGGATGAATGTAGACACGTTCACTACTTCTAGTGCCCATCGAATTGGATATAAAAACGAATCTGCAGGATTTGATAATTACTGGAAGAATTAACCTTGCAGATCCTCTTGTATTTAGGGATTACTTACGAATAAAAAAATTGTAGAAGATGAATTCACCATTAGCCATCGTATCTTGTAGATATATGACACGATGTCTAAGGATGCCAACTTTTGTAAAAAAAAAAGTGAACACAGTACAATCGCATATGCCCACATACACGTATATACATTCACCCATATGAATGTGCGCATGCACACACACACTACATGTATGAGCACCTCCGAGATACTAAGGCGGCATGGCATCTTGAGATTGACGAAGTCATTACAGGCGCCTCGTAAATCATAATTGACAAAAACATCTTCTCCCACAGAACGTACATCGCGAGAAAGCATAACGTAAATCCAAAAAAATATGAGCACCAGTGCCAAATCTAGGACTTGAACTCTGGTGGGCTAGTTCCACCACATGAAACCTAACCATCTAAGCTTCACTCAGTTTGCGTCAACTTTTGGACCTTGGCAGGACAAAGAGATTTCCATTGATGTCTACAATTAATACATAAACATAAGTAAAGATACATATATTGTATTCAGGTGCGGTACACAATATAGGGGGTCTGATCCTCTTATGCATCACCACACAATTCCTCACACTATTTCCCGGTTCAAAGTACATTACTACATATTATGCATTGTATACTCCGATAAAAGTTAGCCGAGTTGGTGCTATCTTGTAACTTTGGAATTTGAAGCTAGGGTCGACATGTCCCATGCATAATACAAGCTGACGATTTGTTTTGTCATATGTGAGTGCTTTGTTTAATAATCAAATCAAAATATTATCCAACTTGGTTGCATATATAAAATCACACTACATGTCTCTTACAAACTATGAAATTTATATTCGCATTAGCAATGCCAGATTGCAATTTTTGTTTTCATAAATGTAGTAATATATGACAATATTCTTAACATTCGTGGTAATGAGAAAAGATGTTGCACACATAGTCACAACATTCGTCTGTCTAAGACTAGTTTTTTTAACTAATATATCCTTACTGCCTCGATACACATACTTAAATTCATTTATTTATTTATTCATAGAGTGGAACATATATACTCAAATTCAATATATGATTGATAGAAAGATGAATATGGACACAAATCTACCATATGGGAGATATCACACATCTAGTTCCTCTCTTTCGGCCCATAAAAGCACATTTTGCGAGAGATGACTTTGTGTGGGCTAGAGTTTCTCATGTTTCCTATGTGATCACACGGTTGGAAAGGCTAGAGCCAAAATCTTACATAGAATATTTCACGATTTCTTTTGCACGTTGAAACTGAAGCCAAGTGGACCGATCAAAATGTTGCATTTCTAATAACTTTTATAAAGAATTAAGATTTTGTTGACACACACGCGACTCTTCTCCAAAAAGTCATGTTAGTTCTCTAATCCGATATTTTCACTAAGCTCAAGCACCCTACCCTGGTCGACTACCTACGTAGATACCTGTGAAATCTTTCTCAATTGCACATATACATACTAGTTCTCAAATTTGATTAATTATGTTGCATATATATGCAGGAAGACATATAATTTTTACTTTTGTGTTTCACTCATATACGTAATTTAGTTATGAGATGATTGTAAGATTACCTTGGGTGAAAAATAACTTATTCTGCACCCTAGGTGACGAATAGTATCACTATATATTATATCTAAATTACTCATATTCACATGGCACCTTTTGCTTTTTGGCAGACAACACCACTTGGAAGCTCAAGCCTGGTTTGGAGTTTGGACGCTGATCACCGTCGTTTGTTGGTTTGCTGGTTGAATGACCTCATCAAGGCACGAGCAGATCTTCGTGTACTTAAACCGGCAAAAACATCAGCTCCTCATCGGGAAGCTCATCATCATATCCATCCTCCCCAACAATATACAACGCATTTGATCATGGCATGTATAATAAAGACCTACCTGGGAACATGTCAACAATCATATTACTATTATTATTTGCTCGGCCTTGTGGGGAAGGAGATTAGACAATGACAAAACAACATGGTAGCAGTAACGTTGGCGCACACCTAGTTGATGTATTTGGTACTACAGTTTCTGTAACAAACGAACTATCATTCCTTAAACATTAGACAGACATGGAGGCGGGACGACAAGGACCTCCCCGTGTTGAGGTTCTAGGAGTTGAGCTCTGCTTCACAAGGAAGGACCTTGTGTCCTTGTGTGTGTATTGGGGAAGAAGGTGCGAGAGAGTGCAAGACATTAAGAGGAGGCCAGGGAATGCGAATCTGATATGGCAATCAATCAAGTCAGGGTATACTCTTTATCTCTCCCTCATCTCTGTTTCATCACTCTTTTGAGATATAATTCACCGCCTATCCTCAATTTCTAATTTCTTTCTAATCACCATGCTATAGAAATTTGAGAGAACTTGACCTGGAACACAAGTTACTTTCCAGAATCCTTCTTGTCTATACTTTTGTTTTTCATACTTACAGAGGGAGGTCAATTTCACTGTACCTGAGCGGCTAGTGAGCAGATGTCGCCACCTCAAGACTCTAAAGCAGAACGATGATATCTCTCTTGACAAGGTTGCATGGTCCTTTTCCTTTATGGTGGGTAGCAGCACCCGATGTCCAAGCCTAGTGTGGATGGCAATCGTCGCCGTTTTACTGGTTGAACGACCTCATCAAGCCACGAGCAGATCCTCCTGTACTCGTCAAGGAAGCGTATGGTGTATTATGGTCAGGTTGTTCAACCGGCAAAAACACTGGCTCCTCGTCAGGAAGCTCATCATCGTATTCATCCTTGCCAACAATGTGCAGTCTGATGTCTTGGCATTGACAGTAAAGTTCAACCTGGGAGTGGGAACATGTCGACAATCAAACTGTTATTATTGTTAATTTCCTCGAATGAACAATCATTGATGAAAGATGAGACATACATACTTGCTGGTGTGAGGTGTAGCGAGGCGAGGCGACAAGTATCCTCTCATAACCTCGTTGTTGAACATTGAGGTTCTTGTTGTTAGAGTTGTGTCGAATATTATTATACGAGATAGGTTATAGTTGGACTTGGTTTTGGACTGTGTGTAGACAGGGTAGAAGTTGTGTCCTAACAGGACACTTATCCTACGCCTCTCATATATATCGAGGGTAGACACACGATGTATCTATGCCAACATAATAGCACAGGCACGCAAGGGACGGTGTGTGCCGGCACCCAGGTGACCGGTGTGCGGTATTGTGATGGTGTCACGGGGGAGGAGCGCCTGTAGCCATACCTCGAGGACGTAGCCATCATGGTGAACCTCTTTAACAAATCTTGGCGTCGTGCCTAATGTGATTGCTTGGTCCTCGGATGATTGATAATAGCCTCGAATTTATTCTAATAAGTGATATCATAAGCAAGGTTTAATTTAAGGTTGCGGTTGTTGATCTAGAGGTGGATCAGAATTCATTGAATCGGCGGTGGTCAAGATCGACCGGAAAAGATCGATTGGCGGCGGGAGTTTCGTTCGCGTCAGAGAGCAATCGGAAGACAGCCACACATGAAAAAAATAGAGCGATCTCGTCGAGATCGGACGTGTGCAGGCAGATTGATGTGTGCGGCGGCGTGAGGCATCGCGTGGGAACCCTAGCGCAGTAGCGTGTGCGCGATCAGGCGGCTCGGTCGATGAGGCTGGCTAATCGCACGGACACGTGCGGGGCAGGCCAGGAAAGCGTGCAGACCCACGGACTGGAGACATGCGCAAGGAGCAGCAACAGGTCAGGAGGCTAGGTGCGAGCGCGGGAGGTGTCTTGGAGTATCTCCAACAGCTTTCAAAAAAAGCTTCACGCGTTAAAAGTTTATTTTTTTGGGCGCCGGACAGCTTCAACAAAAGCTGTAATGCTAAAAGTTTTTAGACGCGCGCTGAAAAACGCTATCGCGTGTAGCATATTTTGGACGCCGAATTGCGCGCGCTTCACAATTTGCATTGTCTGTTTTTTAGTCGCGTGTTTTTAGACGCCTGTCAAGTAAAGTTGGTACCGACATATTAAAAATACTACAGTGACACGCTATAATATTTATTGGGCGCGAAATTTTTATGCGACCGTTGAAGATGCTTTTAGGAAGAGCTGATGCTTCAATAAAGCAGCGAGCTAAGCTAAGCAAGGTCCAGGGTGCAGCACCGGTGGTGGTAAATTTTCATTCAATGACACCTACAGGCTACAGATAGTATGCATGTCTCAGCAGCCTTCCCATGAGACAGTAGAAAAGAAAAGGAAAAACCTACAGCTAGTAGTAGGAGTACTGTACTGTACTGGAGCAAAGCCTACACACTGATTGACATGTCATTGAATAATGGAATAGACATGCATGCTACGCTTTGGCATTGGCTTTACTTCGTCGCCTCGAACGCGAAGATGGTGCAGACCTTACCGCCATTTTTGTGTTATAACGACGTGATGATGCAGTTAAATCCTACCACTGTAGACCACGGTGGTAGGCAGTGTTACCCTATCACTAAAGACCATAGTGGTAGAAAAAGAATCAGATTCTGAACTTTTTTTCAACCGGGGTCAGATCCCACTAAAGTTTAAGAAAAGGGTTAAAACACGAAATTTAGCCACCGAGGATGGTCAATATGTCAAATCCAAAGGGGAGCATCATTTCAAGCCACTAGTATCAAGCTAGCAAATGAAGACAAGGAAAATCATATGCAGAAGAATCCATCGATGGGCAGGTTTGCATGAAAGGCACAAGAGTGCACCAGGATGTACGTAGGTGGTTGAACGAAGCTACAAAGGGGGTCCAACACACAAGCTGGTTGGTGGTTGCGCAAGCGTACATGGAAGCTACAAACAAGCATAGATAAGCTGCAGGGCACGCATGCACTGACGTACCGTCGTGCAGGATCATGCATGCGCGCAGGGCGTCAAGCAATGCACGAAGAAGTGTGGGGCGGACACGACGCAAGGTGAAGAATGATTGCAGTCGAATATTTTTCGGCTGGGTCGGACTAGACAGTCTTGTGGATCAACGGGGATGTTGGTCAATGCAGAAGACGGTGGTGATTTCGGCGACGATGACATAGGAGCGTGATGCTGATGGTGACCGACTTCTGAGGCATGAAAACACGTGATGCAGGCCTGAGGGCTTGTGCGGCTTCGACAAGACTATTACGCGGGGTTGATTCAAGGCGGTATACACATGAGAGCTTGAAGTCGACAGGCGCAGGGTAGCACAGCCAGCTACATGGAGTCATGTTGATGGTGGAGCTCGAGTCTGATGGACGACTTCACTCTGTGTTGATGGAGGGGCTATGGCGTAAATGCATGGAGAGTCGAAACCTATTTCAGCAAGAAAAGCGAGAGACACGTGGATCGGACTGGGGCACAATGGTCTGATGGAGACGTGATACTCGGCATCGGTCGGTGATGATCGGTGATTCTCTGCGGTAAGGGTTTGAGTGGTGTGGGTTCGTGACCTAGGAGACTCGACCGGGACAGTAGAGACTCGGCGTGGTGATAACGACGAGGCGTGCGGTAAGCAAGGGACACAACGACAGGGCAAGGCACTGGTGGTCAGACATGTGGTCAGACAAATTGTGCAAGGGGTGTTGAAGCAGTGTTGACGAGTATCGGATTCAAGTTGATGACTGGGTCTATCGGTGCTACTTGATGGATAGGAGTTGACCATGAAGAATCTGATAAAGTGGCGAAAAGTCTGAAATTGTCAAAAGCTAAGAGAGTACATGACCGTATATTATGTGGTCTTCGGTGCACATGGCAAAGTGCCGATGACAAATACAGAAGGAGGCGGAGTGCTATAGCTGTGGGGCATGCCAGAGACTATCCGGAAGAAGGGTGGGAAAACTACGAATTTGACTCAGGGTGACACAGGGCGACGGTGAAATTCCTTCAAGTTTCAGACAAGCAGTCAAGAAAGAGCGGTGATGTTTCAGTTCAGGTAACTCTTATATGTGGCGTCCAATATGTGAATTATTCACTTTCACATAGACAGTTGTCGGTGTGTGATGGCGTTGAACGGATTCTCCAAAAGTTAGGAGCACAAAGTAGAGTAACGAGGAACTTAATTTTGCTCGAGTGTTGACTGTGAAGAAGATGAGAAGGGACTACAGTTGCAGGTGGAGTCACATGGAGTCTGGGAGTAGCAGCGGTGCTCATGGCGTATCTCAAGTCCAATGTACATGGAGGTTCGACGCATGGATGAATCCAAGGTGGTGAAGAATATTCGCCAAGGTAGTTTGTTAGAGTTGTGTCGAATATTATTATACAAGAGTTGGACTTGGTTTTGGACTGTGTGTAGACATGGTAGGAGTTGTGTCCTAACAGGACACTTATCCTAGGCCTCTCATATATATCGGAGATAGACACACGATGTAACCTATGTTAACATAATAGCACAGGCACGCAAGGGGGAGCCGGCGACGTGTGCCAGTGCCCGGATGGCTGGTGTGCGGTATTGTGATGGTGTCACGGGAAGGAGCGCCCGTAGTCAGCCCCAAGAAATGTAGTCATATCGATGAATCTTGTTAACAAATCTTAGTGCCGCGCTTAGTGTGATTGCTTGGTCCTTGAATGATTGATGATGGCTTCGGATTTATTCTAACACTCGCAGAGCTCTGCTTCACGAGGTGCGTGTATTGAGAAACAAGATGTTGGTGTCGAGCCCTTGGCCTAGCTGGTTCTAGCTCTACCTCTCTCCGTCTCTCTGCACACTTCTCTCTCTAGCACACACTGAAGAAAAAGAAGGAAGAAGAAGCAGCTGTGGACGCGGTGGTTTTCCTGGCGCATGAACGCGCGCCGTGACAACGACGTTTTTTCCTTGAGCTCGAACTCAACCCACGGCTGAACCAGCTCGAATTTGGTCGTCCGGTGATCTACGTACTATATTGCATGACTTTATATAAAATACGGGGTGCCAGAGATGAGATACATGATTGCGGACACGGGAAATTATGAATTGCCTGGTCACTGTCGCGGACGTGCCTATAGGGTGTGAGATATGGTAAGTCTGGTTGTAGATGTTCTAAATGCGAAAAAACAATCGGCTGAACGAAGTGTTCAAATACATGAGCAGGCATGACGCCTTGACAATTGTTCCTCATCTAAATTGGGTCGGTACACATGTATGGTTTGGGTGTTAAGAGCATCTCCAGTCGCGCCTCAAACACATCCCTTCGGCGTTTTTTTTCGCGCCAGCGCTCAAAATCGGCTCAGTCGTGTCTCAGGAGTCCGTTTTTCGCCGGTTTGGGCCGAAACTGGCATTGGCGGACCCAGGCCGAACCCGGCCCGCTGGGGGATGCTAGGGCAAGCTATTTTGGCGCGAACAAACTGCGGGCCTGCCGAGTTAGCGACACTCGCCTCGTCGTCCTCATAACGCCTCGGTTTCTCGCGAGAAATCAATGCCAAGGCTGCCGCCGGTCAGCTTTCCATTAATTCCTCATTGGCGGCGCTCCCTCACGGGCGACGCGGCAACGCCCCCCTCCCGCCACGCGTACACACGGCGCCCGGCTATAAAAGTGACGCCTCCCCCTCGTCTCTGGCCACACCCGCCCACGGCTGCCGCCGAGCTCTGCCTCTCTCCCCGTGCGCAGCCGCCGCCGATGTCCCCCCTCTCTCCCCAAGCATGCTCCCTCTTTCCCGCCATGTCGATGGGCGAGCGATTCCACATCAACGGGGCGGCGGCCAACGGCTTCGGCCGTCGCTCTCTGCACGAGTGGGAAGCATACCTGCTCTTCGAGGCCCACATCTCGGCGCCTCTCGACATGCACACAGGGCCGGGGGTGGAGGCTCAGCACCGGTGGCGTCCCCATTCCTCCGGTGCCCAACGTCGACGTGCGCCCCGACTACTTCGCCGTCGAGGTCGACCGCGTGCGGGCGTCGCTGACGGACGAGCAGCGGGTCCTCTCGTAGTACGTCGCCGACAACCACGAGGCATGGGCGGCGTACTTCCAGCACCGGCAGGGGGGGGGGGGGCCCCCCCACACCACCCGCGCCCCGCGGGGGGGGGGC
>NW_024119596.1:0-11395 GCF_003073215.2 Triticum urartu
TCTTAATGGTGAGCTGCGTGAGGAGGTGTACATGCAGCCACCACCTGGGTATTCTGTTCCTGATGGCATGGTATGTCGTCTTCGTCGCTCTCTCTATGGCCTTAAGCAAGCCCCCCGCGCCTGGTTTGAGCGTTTTGCCTCTGTGGTCACTACTGCTAGTTTTTCAGCTAGTGCCCATGATCCAGCATTGTTTATTCACCTTTCTCCCCATGGTCGGACTCTTCTTCTTCTTCTCTATGTTGATGACATGATCATCACTGGGGATGACCCCGAGTATATTGCCTTTGTAAAGGCACGTCTTAGTGAGCAGTTTCTTATGTCTGATCTTGGGCCTCTTCGCTACTTTCTTGGGATTGAAGTCTCTTCTACCTCTGATGGCTTTTTTATATCCCAGGAAAAGTATATCCACGATCTTCTTGCTCGTGCTGCTCTTACTGATGAGCGCACTATTGAGACTCCTATGGAGCTCAATGTTCACCTCCGTGCTACTGATGGTGATCCTCTCCCTGACGCAACGCGTTATCGTCATCTCGTTGGCAGTCTTGTCTATCTAGCTGTCACTCGTCCGGACATCTCTTATCCGGTTCATATTCTGAGTCAGTTTGTTTCTGCGCCCACAGCGGTTCACTATAGTCATCTCCTTCGTGTTCTCCGATATCTTCGGGGCACGATCTCCCACCGTCTATTCTTTCCTAGCTCCAGTTCTTTACAGCTTCAGGCCTATTCAGATGCTACGTGGGCTAGTGATCCTTCCGATCGCCGTTCACTTTCTGCTTACTATGTTTTTCTTGGCGGTTCTCTCATTGCCTGGAAGACGAAGAAACAGATTGCAGTTTCCTGTTCGAGTGCTGAGGCTAAGTTGCGAGCCATGGCTCTTTTGACGGTAGAGGTGACTTGGTTGCGGTGGTTACTTCAGGATTTTGGTGTTTCTGTCACTACACCGACTTTGCTCCTATCTGACAGTACAGGTGCTATTAGCATTGCGCGCGATCCTGTGAAGCATGAGCTCACCAAGCATATTGGTGTTGATGCTTTCTATGTGTGTGCTGGTGTGCAGGATCAGGTTATTGCTCTTCAGTATGTGCCTTCCGAGTTACAGTTGGCGGATTTCCTGACGAAGGCCCAGACTAGAGCACAACATGGCTTTTATCTCTCCAAACTCAGTGTTGTTCATCCACCATGAGTTTGAGGGGGGGTTGTTAGAGTTATAATATAAGTCATGTACCCCTTTGTCTTTATTCCGTTGTATAAGGGGTTTCCTGCATATATTCCACACCTGTACATGTATATATACTGGCCTATGGCCTCCTGGAAATACAAGTTGCATATTCCTAACAGAGATGACACCATATGAACTGTGGTTTGGCAAGAAACCTAAGCTGTCGTTTCTTAAAGTTTGGGGCTGCGATGCTTATGTGAAAAAGCTTCAACCTGATAAGCTCGAACCCAAATCGGAGAAATGTTTCTTCATAGGATACCCAAAGGAGACTGTTGGGTACACCTTCTATCACAGATCTATCCGAAGGCAAGATATTTGTTGCTGAGAATGGATCTTTTCTAGAGAAGGAGTTTCTCTCGAAAGAAGTGAGTGGGAGGAAAGTAGAACTTGATGAGGTAACTATACCTTCTCCCGAATTGGAAAGTAGTTCATCACAGAAATCAGTTCCAGTGATTCCTACACCAATTAGTGAGGAAGCCAATGATGATGATCATGAAACTTCAGATCAAGTTACTACCGAACCTCGTAGGTCAACCAGAGTACGATCCGCACCAGAGTGGTACGGTAATCTAGTTTCTGGAAGTCATGTTACTAGACCATGACGAACCTACAAACTATGAGGAAGCGATGATAAGCCCAAATTCCGCGAAATGGCTTAAGGCCATAAAATCTGAGATGGGATCCATGTATGAGAACAAAGTGTGGACTTTGGTTGACTTGCCCGATGATCGGCAAGCCATAGAGAATAAATGGATCTTCAAGAAGAAGACTGACGATGGCGGTAATGTGACTGTCTACAAAGCTCGACTTGTTGCAAAAGGTTTTCGACAAGTTCAAGGAGTTGACTGCGATGAGACATTCTCACCCGTAGCGATTCTTAAGTCTGTCTGAATCATGTTTGCATTTGCCGCATTTTATGATTATGAAATTTGGCAAATGGATGTCAAAACTGCATTCCTTAATTGATATCTTAAAGAAGAGTTGTATATGATGCAACCAGAAGGTTTTGTCGATCCTAAAGGTGCTAACAAAGTGTGCAAGCTCCAGTGATCCATTTATGGACTGGTGCAAGCCTTTCGGAGTTGGAATATACGCTTTGATAGTGTGATCAAAGCATATGGTTTTATACAGACTTTTGGAGGCTAATTTTTTTAAAATAATACATTTTTTATTAATTTGCACAAATATTACGCCCAAAAAATATTTTTCAAAAATAATACACCGTCAGCCCGCAGCAGGCCGAATGGACCTAGTCGGCCCACAGCACGCCGACTGAGGTCCTATCGGCTTGTTGCTGGCCGATTGGCCTGTCGGCCACCAGTTCAGGTCTAGTCGGCCAGCAGTTGGCCGACAGGGACTAATTGGCCCGCAGTTGGCCGACAGGGACTAATTGGCCTGCTGTGGGCCGACTGGTGCATGCCACCATTTTTGTCCCGAACGATCCCCGGATTTTTTAATAAACTATGACGTATTTCGTGCAACCGTTTCCCCTCAATATTTTTCAGCCACCCGTTTCCCACCATATGTTCCCACCAAATCTTTCCCGCCACCCGTTTCCCGCCATATGTTCGCGCCACCTCTTCCCCGCCACTTGTTTCTCGCCAACCCTTTCCCGCCATACAGCAGTTGTTCTTTCCCGCCATTTTCTCATCCCTACCTATAAAACCCCCTTCAGACAGAGGAGGATAAGCATTCCAGTGTAGTGTAGTTGAGATGTCCCATTATCCTTTCGATCGTAGTTTTCACCCTAAGATGAGCAGGACTCTTCTGAGGCTAGCTACCGATTTTAGGATGGACAATAGGATAGTTCCATGGGACGAACTCACCGGTAGTGACACCATAATGAATGAGTTGGCTCACGAATTATGTATGTCTAGGTGGCCTGAAAGGACCTATGAGTAGGTACGTATAGAACTTCTTAGGTTGCATGCAAGGTGGAAGAAGGTAGTGGAGCCGAAGAGTGAAACTTTCAGAAGGACTGCAAAAAAGCATCCATTTTTATGGACTGGGGAGAGCGAGGACGAAGATGATATCTTCATGCCGCCTCTTCCGGGTTCTGCATCGTCAAACAGCAAGAGTTTTGCATCGTCCAAGGGCGAGAGTACTGCATCCTCAAAGGGCAAGAGTTTTGCATCGTCCAAGGGTAAGAGTTCTGCATCCTTGAAGGGCAAGAGTTCTGCATCAACGGAGGATGACGATGATGACTTCATGTAGTTTTTATGATGTATGTTGTAAGTTTAGTCGTACGTACCGTTAATTTAGATGTAGTTCTATCTAGTTGTTTATACTGTCTTGTGTACGAGCATTATGTTCTATCGGAATATGATGTTGTAGTTCGGATAACAGAGTACTAAAATAGAGTAGGCATATGTCTCATACATAAGTACATAGTCATTTGTCTCATACATAGAATAGACATAGTCTCATATAGAAGTAGATGGTCATGTCTCTACTGATAGATGGAAGCGTCAGTGACGAGTCTGGCCTGGCAGGGAGGCGGATCTAGAAGCGGCGTCCATCCCAACCTATTAGGTGGCCTAATGTTACGAGGAAGAATTTCAGACTCTCCCTAGTCATGCTGTGTATCCTGTGTGGGACCTGGTGGAGGAGTCGAATACATGTTCATCCACTAGGTGTGCTGCGACATCTGAGCCTGTATGTTCTCCTTGTGATGTTGATCACTCCCCTACGTATCATGTGATGCCGACATAGACGCATGATATCCGTAGGCTCCTGCACGATGGAACGTTTAGTCATGAAGAATGAGGTCGCCTCAATTAATATTGAAAACAATAAATATGAAGACACTTACCTGCTGGTTGTGACGGCTGCTCTGGCTCAAACATGAAGCTCGACGAGGGACCGTGCTGTTGTGGCTGTGGAGAAAACATGAAGCTCGACGAGGAACCCTGCTGCTGTGGCTGTGGAGAAAACACGAAGCTCGACGTGGGACCATAGTGTTGTGGTTGCTGCCACGTTGAACTGCCAGGTTGGTCAGGACGGGGTGGCCTGGTTGTCGGCTGATGTGCTAGACATGGACGTGGTTGATGTCGGTGCATGGAGTGACGCGGCTGCTGCTGCTGCTGGTGTTGAACAATGTCGGTTCTCCGGGTGCACGTGATAGCCTCGTACACAACTGTATCTTGTTCTGAATTCGTTCCAAGAAGGGCTGTAGCACTGGACGGTGCTGAAGAAGAGGTCTAGATGACAGTGATCGTCCAAAGGTGGTCACGTCCTCGTAGAATTTGTGTGTCAAGGTAGCCTGCAAATTTCCATGACGATTAATAATGTCTATCTCTTGCACGTCAAAGTATGTGACAACATTACTTAAAGAAAATATATCTTACTGCGTACTGCCTAGAGCCCGAAGTGTCATAGCTCGGGTACATATCTGACGGAGTAGGATCCGGTATCTCCTCTGGGTGGGAGTGCTCAATGATGCGTAACTGTGTTCCGGTCATGTAGCGCTGCAAATAGAGATTGAATTCATTGAGATCAAAATTGTGATTCTCGTGCCATAGATGTGTGTTTGTTGCCTCCCATTCTATAACATACGGCTCTAGTCTAACTAGCCAGTCAGCAGTTGTCCTGGTCATGCCCTTTCTTGTCGTCCTAAAATTGTGGTGTGTGTTCAACAATTACCTAAAGCTTCGAATGGAGTACTATGAAAGATATTGCAACATTGAAAAACTGGTTAATACATGTGGATGTGTGCTGGCACCGGGTTCTCTATAGGGGAGGCAGCTCCAACTGCAGAAGACCAAATTGCATCATAACCCTCTATTGTGCCATCTCCTCAACGAAGACATCGAAGATGATCTTTGATTTTGTCATCCAGTAATATCGGTCCCTTGTGCATAGCACAAACATACCACCAGGGCATCTCGCTTGTATGGCTGCTTCCGTGTAGGGCTGCCAGATGACCCCGGTGTATGCATCGAACTGCTCGTTCAATGTTGTGTATGCCTTCCTGGTCTGATCACTAGCAAAGCGTCTCTGCAGAAAACAAAAGTTAGTAGCCGCTAGCATCGAACTATCTCTTGTGCAGAAAAAATTTGCATTAAACTATAACACGGTGCATACCTCGCGACGTGTCCAACACAAACCGAAAGTAGGCATGTCGATGCCATCAACATCAAACATGGCGTCTATAGGCTCACGAACACGTACATCTGGTCGCCCTATAGAGAACCTCTCCCACGAACATAGTTGTAGGAATAGAGGGCATCCAAGAAGGGCTGGCTTTCTCGATGTAAGCTGGCAACCGTTGCACATACCTCGGTATGTACCCGCTAAGACCGTCGAACCCCAACTCCTCTCTCTGATCTGATCCGCCGTCTGAGCGCTCGCTATCTCGAGTGCCATAGGGATGTAGAGAGCGCTAATAGTGGTGACATGGTTCTCTTGAACATCACCTTGCTGAAAAGCCACATTAAGTAGGCCTCCAGGCTCCGAGTGATCTGTTCCGCAGTCAACGGCGCCCGGAAGTTCTGGATCTGCATTAAGCAAAGAGAAAGTTTTAGTAAGCCGCAACTATTTTCTGTAAAACTGTATGCATGATAACTTGAAGATAAGAGGTAGGGGAAATTACCCGGAAATTGAGCAACCACTCATACTTAGGTCCATGATGCTCCCATACCGGATCCGGAGCATCCGGAAAAACACCATGAAAACGTTGTGTAAGAGCTCGCTCCCAACCAGCCGGTGCGTCCAATGGTCCTATGGCATGACCTACCAACGGTAGTCCGAGCAAAAGTGACACATCCTCTAGAGTAGGAGCCATCTCTCCCCATCGGAAGTCAAACGTGTGGGTCTCTGGCCTCCAACGGTCCACTAAGCAGCTCAGCAAGGACCCATCGATGGCGATGCGTTTCTCACCCGAGATAGACTCAACCAGACGCGCGAAAGGTAAAAGGCCGGCCCATTTCAACCTTCATCAGAGAACATTTCAGTTAGTGTCTCCCATTAATATGCATGTCAGTGTGCAAATTAATAAAGCATGTACCGCTGAAGCCATCCTGGGTGTATCATCTAGTTTTCCTTAGGAGTGCAAGTGACCAGAGGCTCAAGCTTGCGCTCATACCATATCGCACCATGATGACCCCTATCAATGTCCCCATTCAGCAACCACATTCCCGACATTCCTGCACATAAAAAATTCAGAACATAGCGCCACCCTAAATACAAATTCATAACATAGTGTCACACTTAATAAAAATTCAGAACATAGTGCCACACTTAATACAAATTCATAACATAGTGCCACACTTAATACAAATTTAGAACATAGTGTCACACTTAATACAAATTCAGAACATAGTGCCACACTTAATAAAAATTGAGAACATAGTGCCACACTTAATACAAATTTAGAACATACTACTGCTAGCTTAGCTTCTTCCTCTCGCCCTTACTCCTCTACTGCCTCTACCTCCTCTTCTTCCCCGGTTGCCTCGTCCACTCCCAATGACGAAAGTGGGACAATTAGTGTCCCTATGGCCAAATTCATTGCATAGAATGCATTGCCTAGTCGGACCTCCTGCTTCAGATTCATCCATATAATTCCGGATGCGCTGACACTGCCGTCTGCCTCTACTTGTACGCATATGCTCTGGGTTTGGAATGTAACGCCTTTCAGCGGGGTTGACATTGTTGAAATTACCCATTGATCGAAAACCCATCAGCTCACCTGTCCAGGTATTGAGACACCCCTCTTCGAGAAAAAATGGAGACACAAACGATATTGCGTCCATTCCAAGCTGCCCGCAAGAAGCAAGTACATGTGAGCAAGTTAGGTGAAGCAATTTCGGTTTGTTGCATGTGCACTCACACGTTGGCCAGGCTTCATTACCAATTTTCACCCCATACGTCCTCAACTCATTTGCACATCCGAATTTGTTGTTGGCTAAGCGGACCTCAAACCTTCTTTCTTGATTACCGATGGCGACTACAGTGTGTGACCTAGCTTTTTGCATCTTGTTGTCCATGTACTTTGTGACTCTTTCACAGTACCATGTATTCGGGTTGTTGAAGATATGTTTCTCTGCTTTTTGACGTCTATCTCTGAAATACTTGATGGTGCCATAGAAAATACCCTCAACGATGGCTGTAAGTGGCAATGCCCGGTTTCCTCTGAGGACAAAGTTGTATGTTTCCGCGAGGTTTGTTGTCATGACACCGTACCTTGCTCCATGTGTGTCATGTAGCAAAGACCACCTCTCCAGAGGCTCATGCTCTATCCACTGATCAAAGGTTTTAATCGACCTCCCAAGCCTTCTCCTAGTACGAGGTGGGTCAAAGCCTGGCAAGTCACATAGCTCAACAGGCTCCTCCTCCAGGGCCGCTGTTCCTGTTGCCAACTATGCAGCTACTGCTTCAACATGTGCCCTCACTGCTGCATCTCTTGCAGCTTTCATGTCCCTCACGTGTCTCTACATGCACACATTAAGTCTGTCACGTATCAAATTGTACTTCCATAACTGGTTCTGCTTGCAGAGTTTTTTGAACAGATTCATCAGGTTCTTATTTCTAAACTGCGAGAAAAAATTAGCCCCCAGATGGTGCATGCACCAACGGCTCTGCAAGTCCTGCCAAGGAACTTGTTCCTCAGGGCCTGGGTTTGTCAGTGTCCTTATCGCACTGAGTATATCTGCATGCCTATCATGAAGGATGCACATATTGGGCTTCTCCTTCACAACTGATATTTTCAACTCCCTGAAGAACCATGTCCAACTTTCAATGTTCTCACTCTCCACAAAATCAAATGCGAGTGGGACAACTTGATTTTGGTCGTCTTGACATATGGCTGTCAGGATCTGGCCCTTGTACTTGCCTGTGAGAAAAGTACCGTCAACACATATCACCGGTCGGCAATGCCTGAAAGCTTCGATGCATACACCGAAAGAGAAGAAGAGACGATGCAGCACCCTCACAGTTGGGAACTCTGGCATGAACATGTCTTGGATATCAATATAGGTGCCTGGATTCCGCTGATGTAGGGTGTGGAGGAGCTGGACAACACAGTCATATGCATCAAAATAAGAACCAAATCTCCTCTCAAGCGTCGCATGCTTAGCCCTGGACTTGAACCTGGCGGAGACTTTTGTCTGGACTGCCTTCACTTCCATAGCTTTGCCCTACACTATCTCATTGTAAAACAACCGAGCAATAAGCGTCATTGAAAGGTTGGCATGATCCTGAGGGATGCAGGAAATAAGACAACTGTGATTAACTAAGTCACTTATCACCCAACTTGTGCCATACTTAGGGAGAAAGATGTGCACCCTGGCGGGACAATCTGCGTTCTTGCATACCATTGTCAGGAATTTCTGACTGGACACCTGAGCTGTGAAAACCCTTTGCGTGGACATTGCCCAATTAATTATTGCATCCTTCAGGGCTTGCTTGTTCGGATACATAGCACCCGTCGCAATATTGTTCTGGTGATATTGCCAGGCTGAATCATGTCCATCATTCACGGTCATTGCAGATGAGAAGTCATGATTCCATGATGCAGGATTCGGGACCTCCTCTGCATTTTCTTCTTCATCTGACTCGTCAGAATCATCGGCATGACCCCTTTCAACATGGGTGTCTTCTTCTTCCATCTGGTCCTACATGTGCCCATCTACCTCATCAGCATCCACCTCGCCATTTTGATAACCATAAGCATTTCCTCCTTCTACCTGACTACTCTGCCCTGTTTGATAACCATAAGCATTTCCTCCTTCTACCTGACTGCTCTGTCCTTATTCGTAACCATCATCTCCAGTATTTGACATAGATAACTGCCTCCCTACACTGCTATGACCAGGATCATAGCCACCCTCGCCTTCATGTGCAGTGACCTCCTTCACAACGGGAAGCACTAAAGCAATAGGATTGTATCCCCTTCGTTCACAACCTTGTAACCACCATACCCAATTGGAGTCTCGGTCTATTGGCCTCAAATAAAAGTAAATTATTGAACTTAACCGTGTCCACAATGCATGAACACTGACGGTGTGTGTTTCAGTATCAAGACCTAAACTTGCCACAATCCATTCTTTCAACTGACTGACTGACCATGTTTGAGGTGCACTCATTGGCACATCTATGTGAGTAAATTCACTCAGGTCTACTCCCATCTCAATTGTTTGGACAGTACTAGGACCATAGCAAAATCTGAACTTCACTACATCGGACATCTCGGATCACCTATTTTTTCCAACAACGAAATACAAGTATTAAGCAACAACTTAAAATACCCCCACTAAAATATATTAGACATGTCTATATATTAGCTAGCTATATATTACAGAATATTAACGGAGCAACTAATACAATTCACACACCTACAAGTATAATACGAATATTTGCCAGAGCAACTACAAATATTGACAGATTAATATATTTGACTGGACTGCCTATATTACGGACCTTTTTTCGGAGCTACTACAAATAGCGACACTCCTAAATACTTGACATCCACATATAGTACGGAATATTACCGGAGCAACTACACATTTTTACACAACTAATTAGTTGACATCTAAATATATTTATGTATACTACCGGCGTAAATAACAATAATCGCACACGTAATTTATTCCATATCGAAACATATTAACAAATACCTATGAAAAATAAAATGTTTGTTGAAATATACCCTTGAAGCGTGCGTGCGAACGAAGAACGACAAACGGTAGCCACTAAACTGCCGGAGCTTCACCTCCACCACACTACCCCAACTTCACCACCACCACCTCCACCAAAATGCTCACCACGACCACCACGAGCTACCCCATCGGTAGATCGAAACCTCTTTTGGCTGCCCTAACTAAGTTGAATCCATTCACGGTGCCAAAACCGCAAAAAAACTGGCTCATTTAGGTGTAGAAATTGGAGGCATTTTTGTATAGAGAGAGGAGAAAGCAAGAACAGAAGAAGAATAGAGGAGCGTGGAGGAAAGGGAGGATATGGCCGCAGGGGAGCCGGGCCAGCTGCGCGCGAGGTGGGGCCACACCCTGTCAGCCAGCAGCAGGCCGATCGGACAGCGGTAGGCTGACAGGGGCGCACCCGCGCCGACAGCTCCCTCCCTCCCCCTCGCGACGTGGCCAGCCCAATCCGAGGCCAACACGTGCCAGGCGGGCCAGCTGAAAGATCGTGGATGTCGCCTAGAGGGGGGGCGGCTTGCTGCGGGCTGACTAGGCCCAGTCGGCCTGCTGTGGGTCGACGGTGTATTATTTTTGAAAATTATTTTTTAGCGTAATATTTGTGCAAATTAATAAAAAAATGTATTATTTTAAAAAAATTAGCCTTTGATTCGCACCGCACGATCCTTAAACTGCGAGAATAGGAAAACTACAAGATTAGAATGGCATCCTCATCTCAATCCTACATGATGTTTGATTTGTTTGATTGCATTATAGGAAAAACAAAGAATTCTTCCAAAAAGGTTTGAGTGGATGCTAAAATTCCAATGGAATGTGATACAAAGGGATCCTTAGAAGAAAAAAAAGACCTATAGAATTCAATCCTATAAATCAAACAATCAACATGTAAAAAATTCTTAAGTATTCTAATCCTCCAAAGTTCCTATGAAAATCTTTAGAATCAAAGGAATCCTGGGTGGAAACAAAATCTTGAGTGAACTTGTCACTGCAATCACGTGTTTTTCCTATCCTGCGAATCAAAGAAGCAGGGAACCGTGGATAATGCCATGAGCCCATAGCTAGTAGAACTGGTGCATTCCGAATTATATCTGATAAAATCGTGGAAATTCATACATTTGGAAGCATACCGTTGAACCTCTCATACATACATACATACATACATACATACATACATACATACATAGACTCCTTCGGAAACCGACTGGAATCTGACTGAAGTACTCGCGTTACAGCCTTACAGAGTTTACAACAAAAAGCATTACGTGGTTTCACAGTAAAAAGAAATATCATGTAGCCATAACAGTGACGACACTCGTCGGAGCCGTCCCTCTCTCTGCGAGCTTATAAACTTTGTCGCCTCGCTCTCTGCAATCGTCAACCCAGCCCAGCCCAGGCCACCACCACCACCACCTTTCCTCGCCGGCTTTACCGTCGCGCCCTCCTCCTCCTCCTCCCCTCTCCCCTCCCTCCGCGCAAGCCGAGAACCAAGCAGCCAGCACATGCAGCCCGCCGGCCGCGAAAT
>NW_024119597.1:0-27861 GCF_003073215.2 Triticum urartu
TAGGCCAAACCAAACTGATAATTCGAAGAGACTTGCAAAGATAAACCAATCTTACATAAAAGAATTCAGAGAAGATTCAAATATTGTTCATAGATAATCTGGATCATAAGCCCACAATTCATCGGATCTCAACAAACACACTGCAAAAAGAAGAGTTACATTGAATAGATCTCCAAGAGAATCGAGGAGAACTTTGTATTGAGATCCAAAGAGAGAGAGAAGAAGCCATCTAGCTACTAGCTATGGACCGGTAGGTCTGAAGTAAACTACTCACACTTCACCAGATAGGCCATGGAGTGGATGTAGAGGCCCTCCGTGATCGATGCCCCCTCCGGTGGACCTCCGCAAAAGGCCCCAAGATGGGATCTCTTGGGTACAGAAGGTTGCGGCGGTGGAAATAGGGTTTCGTGGTTCTCCTGGATGTTTGCGGGCTATGTGAACATATATAGGAGGAAGAAGTAGGTCGGTGGAGCTACAAGGGGCCCACGAGGAGGGAGGGCGCGCCCAGGGGGTAGGCGCGCCCCCTGCCTAGCGGCCGCCTCGTTGATTGCTTGACGTATACTCTAAGTCCTCTGGATCACGTTTGTTCCAAAAATCACGTTCCCGAAGGTTTCATTCCGTTTGGACGCCGTTTGATATTCCTTTCTATGAAACACTAAAATAGGCAAAAAAAACAACAATTTGGGATGGGCCTCCAGTTAATAGGTTAGTCCCAAAAATAATATAAAAGTGTGAAATAAAGCCCATTAACATTCAAAACAGATAATATAATAGCATGAAACAATCAAAAATTATAGATACGTTGGAGACGTATCATGCCTCTACTTGACTAGCTCGTTGATTAAAGATGGTCAAGTTTCCTAGCCATAGACAAAGAGTTATCATTTGATAAACGGGATCACATCATTAGAGAATGATGTGATTGACTTGACCTATCCATTAGCTTAGCACGATGATCGTTTAGTTTACTGCTATTGCTTTCTCCATAACTTATACTTGTTCCTTTGACTATGAGATCATGCAACTCCCGAATACCGAGGAACACTTAGTGTGCTATCAAACGTCACAACGTAACTGGGTGACTATAAAGATGCTCTACAGGTGTCTCCGATGGTGTTTGTTGAGTTGGCATAGATCGAGATTAGGATTTGTCACTCTGAGTATCGGAGAGGTATCTCTGGGCCCTCTCGGTAATGTACATCACTATAAGCCTTGCAAGCAATGTAACTAATGAGTTAGTTACGGGATGTATCATTACGGAACGAGTAAAGAGACTTGCCGGTAACGAGATTGAATTAGGTATCATGATACCGACGATCGAATCTCGGGCAAGTAACATACTGATGACAATGGGAACAACCTATGTTATTATGCAGTTTGACCGATAAAGATCTTCGTAGAATATGTAGGAACCAATGTGAGCATCCAGGTTCCAGTATTGATTATTGACCGGAGATGAGTCTCGGTCATTTATACATAGTTCCCGAACCCGTACGGTCCGCATGCTTAATGTTCGGTGATGATTGGTATTATGAGTTTATGTATTTTGATGTACCGAAGGTAGTTCGGAGTCCCGGATATGATCACAGACATGATGAGGAGTCTCGAAATGATCGAGATATAAAGATCGATATATTGGATGACTATGTTTGGACATCGGAATGGTTCTGGGTGAGTTCAGGCATTTACCGGAGTACCGGGAGTTACCGGAACCCCCCGAGGAGTGTATGGGCCTTAGTGGGAGAGAGGAGGAGGCGTCCTAAGAGGGCCCCCCAAGCCCAATCCGAATTGGGAGGGGGGGCGGCCCCCCTTTCCTTCCTCCCTCTCTCCTCCTTCCTTCCTCTCCTACTCCTACTTGGAAAGGCGAGGAATCCTACTCCCGATGGGAGTAGGACTCCCTTAGGGCACGCCATAGAGGGCCGGCCTCCCCCCTCCTCCACTCCTTTATATACGGGGGAGGGGGACACCCCATAGACACACAAGTTGATCATTGTCTTAGCCGTGTGCGGTGCCCCCTCCACCATAATCTACCTCGGTCATATCGTAGCGGTGCTTAGGCGAAGCTCTGTTCCGATAGCTTCATCATCACCGTCATCACGCCGTCGTGCTGATGAAACTCTCTGAAAGTGCAACTATCCCTGGGTGGTTTTGGTAATTCCTAACAACATATAGCTCATTGAGCTAATGCTACTTGAAGATAAATATTTCAGGAAAAGCTCAATGATTGGAATGGCATGGATTAGAAAGTGGACCCCTCAAAATTCTAAGGACAAAAGGATTGGCTCAAGCTCAAAGCACAAGACTCTACATTTCATTTTTAGTGATCCAAGATCACATTGAGTCCATAGGAAAAGCCAATATTATTAAGAGGGGATGAGGTGTTGCTTAATGAGGTTCTTGCTCAAAGTGCTTAGTGATATTCTCCACAACCCTCAACCACTTTCTCATATCCAAATATATCCCAAACCAAAATTCAAACTCGGCCGTACCGATTTGATCTATCCGGCACCACTGAGTTCACTTGACATAGCCACTGCCACAAACCCTAGTCTTTTCGGTCCCACCGATAGGGATCTCGGTCTCACCGAGATGGGATTGTAATCTCTCTATTTCCCTTCGTAACATTACGGTCCAACCGAGATGAGCGATCGGTCCCATCAAGATTGCAATGCAAACTCTCTGTTTCCCTTTCGTAACATTTCGATCCTACCGAGAGAGCGAATCGGTCCCATCGAGATTGCCTGACCAACTCTCTGGTTAGTCTATTACCAAAATCGGCCTCACGGAGTTTGTGTAATCGGTCTCACGAGATTACGTTATGCCCTAACCCTAACGATATCGGTCCCACTGAAAACCCTAACGGTCACATATGGACTGGATCATGTGAAAAAAGTGCACTACTTCTGAATAACACACTTCTTTTAGAGTGTACCTTTCAGCTATTCATTCTCTTGATTGTGTGAAGTCCTTTTATTTGAAAGACCGGAAACCCTGAAGAATATAAAAGCAGAAAAGATTGATTGAATATTTTGGTATATACTTCCCTTAATAAAAAATTTGCTTTAAGACAAATATGAAATTCAAGGAGGTGTGTATAACTTACGTGGTTTTGAAGAAATGACCTCACGACTGGTAGTTGGACCTCACTGTTTTGGTAGGTTGCAATCTCATACAAAAATATTTCGCGCATAGCTTGGAGATCAACCTATTTTGCACAGTTGCGATAATCATCTGAATATTTTGTTCTTCTATGAGATGAAAGAATTGCAATTATAATATATTGTTTAGAAGATAAGAAACTCTTACAGTAGAGAATCCAAGAACTCCCATGCCACGATATGTTTTTAGTATTTGAAGAAGGAAAACACCTGTGTCGTACCTGCATTAATGAAATCAGGTTAACTAGCATGTTAGAATCAAATCCAGATAAAAAACAAATAATCCATAACTTCAAAATTTATGTTGCTGTGATGTGGATGAAATGGAGGAAAAATTGTTAATAACGTAAGAAGTCAAACTGCTTAACCTGAAATGAGTCCTAGGAACTGCAATGAATCTGTATTCAAAGTCTTTGATGCTGAATGCATTGCAGTTAGGGTAGGTGAGTGCAAACAGTGACTTGAAATTGTAACAGATAGTGCTTATTATAGTTGTGAATCTGTCTTGTCCAGACCCATCGAGATTCATAATATCAAAAAATCTTCCACTCTGTAGGTTTGCTGTTATTAGAATCCATTGCTTATCATTGAAGCAAGGCAAGTGGACCTGTGAAAATTCATAGTAGGTTAGTTCTTGTCACAACTTTCCAGTTGAAGAACTCAGTAAGAGAAAATTTGCTTAAAAGAAAAGGTACTAACAAAATTTGATATTTCCAATCTGAAGCCAACTCTTGCTTCACTTAAAATGTATCTGCATATTGGGTCTGAATGATCAAGCATAGGCCTCATGAGTATTACCTGATAAATACAGACAAGAGAAATTTTTGGTTGGTGAAACTAGCAGATGTTACCATAGAAGAACATTCGAAGACAAAGAAAGAAAAAGAATTAAATGAATCGTACCATATCTTCTCTTTGCACAATGTGCCTAATAACATCAGTATTTGGTATTAGGCCTTGCCTACCACGGATTAGTTGGTCAGTATTGAGCATCTTTGAGTAACAATCCAGAGAGTGCGGATTTGTCCAGCAACCAGGTCTTAAGGAAATAGTTAAGGTTTTCTGGTCAACCCATACTTCATTCACTTGGAATATTATTTGGTTGTTTTTTTGGAATTAATGTTAGAAACTTTCAACTATAAGTTTGTAAAAAAAAGTGCGAACAAAGAAATGGTTTGTATGGTATAGTTTGATGAAAACTATGACTGTTTTGTACAACTAAAAGGAATGGACTTAGGAAAGAAATTACCTTGAGTCCAGAACTGGAAGAGCTGCAGTCATTGTCTTGTAGAATTCTACTTGCACTGGTGTTGAGAAGATAACTTGTTGGAACTGCAAATAGTTGGGCTGCTGAATAATTTTTGCAGAAGAGAAGTTTTGAAACTGCTTATTTCCTGCCTCTATCTGATTGCTTTTGGATTTAGCTTCAAATTCTTCCATCAGTTTGGGCATGCCGGATCGTTAAGTGAGTTCCAAAGGAAATTTCTTGCCGCGGAGAATTAATCTTGAAAAGCCTGAGTGGACTATTGCTATACAGGAATGGAGTATTAGCATTGAAGAACCTAGGATATGTATGAGTCTCAGGTTTGTCAAGTTTGGAAGAAGAACCCAGATGAGAGTAGATGCTTGTTTGATAAGAAGTCATACAGGGTGGGACTGTATCTTGTAGTGCATCGGTTATTGCATTAAACTTGGTATGTCATCTTCAGTGTAGTTTGCTGGGAAAGAATTAGGTGGAGGTGCTGGTTGAGACATTTGAGTAGATGGGAGATTGGTTTCACATTTTTCTGCAAGTGTTTCATGGTAGGGATGTGAATTAATGATAATTGACTTGTCTTTTAATGCTTCTAGTTTGATTTGATGTGGTGCACAGTAAAAAGAGTCTCCTGGCATTAAGACAAGATGAAAAAAAATTATGTTAGTATGAACATTAAAATAAAAAAGGAAGAGAAAATAAAAATTATAGAAGAAGAAAAATAAATTGAAAGTACCTGTGGCAGATGAATCAGCTGAGATAAATTTCAAGTGAGTAGAGCTAAATTTCTCTTGTCTCCAATTATGATTTACTGTTGAATTCAAGTCTTCCCATGTTGGTTTGTTTCTAAGCGAATCCAGGATAACTGGTATTTATACAACAAATAAACAGAAAAATGAATAGTTATTTACTACTAATAAGAAAGAACTGGAGATATTGTAAGTAGTTTAAATATGAAGAAAAATATTTATGGACTGCAAAATAAAGAAAAAGTGGACAGAACAAAAGCTTTATTGTATAAGAAGTTTGTATTACCTTCTTTAGGATAAATGACTGTATAGGTAAAGTTTTCATTAATTTCATCTCTGCTGAAAACTTCTAGAAGCGCTAAATCTATGGAACTTGGAGATCCAATAGATATTGGAGGAGCGAAATTTATTTGCTCATCAATAAGCAGGCATTCAGAGAAATTTAGAATCATTGAATCAATTAGTTCTCGAGTATTTTATGAATCAAACCTTGGAGGATATGAATGAGGGCGAGGAAAATCCAAGAAATCAGTTGAATACATGAATGAGTCCAAGTGTGGATGTTTCTGCATTACACTAATGGGTATCAGGGAACGAGTTGAATCAACGTTAGATACAACATTACCCAAGTGCACTCCTGAAAGAGTTGTAACTGTAGAAGGTTGATATTGAGGTTGATCTTTAGAAGGAGAACTTGAGGGTAGTAAACTAAGAACATCGTCAACATAAGATTGCAGCGTTGGAATAGATTTTGTTAAAACTGTCTGCCAAAATTTCTGACTGGAACTCTGAAGCTTAATCCTTTGCTGTTTTGAAGAAAATGAGAATTGAAAAAGAATAAAGTGAGCTCAAAGCAATAAAAAATACATGAACCTACTACTTTGTAAGTAAAAGACAAGTATTCTTGCTTCTGAATTGGATTTGCAAACCTGTATGTTGTGAATCGATGGCAGTTTCCTATTGATGTAGTGCAAAATTGATTCAGGTAATTGCATAGGTGACTCATCGATAGAATCAGCGAATGGAGTTGATGTTATGTTCTTCATCTGTTTTTGTTTGGAGGAAAAATATGAAAGTGGATTTTCACCTGAGTAAATATCATGAGAAAAAAAGTACTACAAAATCGAAGTTATCTAAGCATTATTGCTGACCACAAAGGAAGTCTTGGGAACGTACTGGTTGAAATCTTGTAGTCAGAAGTGATCAAGAATTCAAAATGTGCAATCTTCCAAAGTTTGCCAAAAAATATGGAAGGAAATAAAAGTCAGTTAAAATTGTCTTTGACATGATCTAAAGTGAAAAGGAAGTTAAAATTCTAATAATTCCTTACCACTAACAGTACTTTGCAACCTCCTGCTAGGTTTGACCTCTTCTTCCCAACACTTGACTGCATTTTTGCAATCTCATGAACCAAGAAAGACAGGGTAAAGAGGCACCAATTGTATTTTGGAACTGACTCTATATTGACCAACGCATTGTAGTATTTTTTGCTTAGAAGTCCCTTTGAATTCGGTGCAATTAGAATGGAAAGTACAAGGAGCATGAAAATCCTAGAGAAAGCTTCTTCTGATATGTTTTCAGATAACATAGATAGCAAGTGTTCTGGGGTTGGTTTTGTTATTCCAAGAAATGTGTTCATGAAATCAACAGTTTGTTTTGAAGGCTTTGTTGGTATTGGAAAACCGCCACATGGAATGCCTAGGATTTTGTGTATAGTTGATTCTGTCAAGTGGAACTTGAAACCATTTCTTAGTTCAATTCTGGAAGTAGTGGTGTTGAACTGCATTCCTAACCATTCAAATATATCATCTAATATGCAGTTGCATGATATATGAAGCAAAGAACCGAACCCAAGTTTGTGAACTATCAGCTTCTACTCCTCATTTAGTTCAGATATAAACTTGATTAGCAGACTGATATGATTAATTTCGGTGACCTGGTGGACACAATGAATGAACTAGAATTTGGGAAAACAAGAACATGTTACAGAGCAGTTTAATTAAATTTAGGGGAGAAAGAGCAGTTTGAATACATTTAGTTTTGGGGGATATGATTGTTGTGCTTACTTTTAATCTCTTTGCTGCATTTTGCTCATTTAATTGAGTGTCAAGGTGCTGCTCGTTGCTCCTCTTGTTGATGAAACTTTGATCTACAGAACCCATCTGCACATACCAACACAAAAGTTATGCCATGACTACCAGTCTATCAAGAAACAACCATTCTGAAAACCATTTTACTATGTACAATTTTAAAAATAAAGCATATTAGGATGAAATTATACAAAAGTCAACGTTGGTAAGAAGAAGAAAAAAGAAGCATTGTCATGACCAGATAGAAAAAACATAGTGAATATATTGACCAAAGGCTATATCAACAAGACTTGTCCATTGTGATTCGATTTTGAAATTTTAACTCTGTTTTAATGTTGAACAATTAATTAAAAAAATTACATGGCAATGGAGCTGCAAGGCCACAGGGCATCACCACAACAGTAGGGGGAGAGATAACAAATAGAGACTAGCATTTTGATTATCGCTACATGTGAAAAAGTTGTACTGAAAGTAAAAATACTATGATGTGCCTGAATCACATTTGTTTGTTAGGATTGATAGTACTGAAAGTAAAATTCAGAATTTCACATGTCAAAAATGCTGCTCTAGTTTAGCCACGTTTGTCAGCTGTGATGCACATGCTTTTTTGTATTACATACATGAAAACTTACGTTTGTTGTTTCCAAAAATAATTGTCATATAGCATCTGAAACAAAAATGCAATTTCTTCAGCAACTGTCACCAACAAAAAAATATTGATTGAGAAATTCCTATAGGTGCCAGAGGAGCAGTCACGAAATAACAATTTCTACACCTGCTGTCATGTTGCACGGCTGTGTTGTGGGAAGGTAGCAGAGCATCTGAAACCAGTTCCCATGGTAGGATTGAGTGCACTGGGCATAGATCTATAAAAAGTTTCAGTGCAGTAGGCTAAGATTTTGACACTAGGTTAATCAATTTATTTATCTGACCAAAAACAACAGTAGGAACCTAGTGGTAGAATCTAAGAACTCCCTAAGATTTAGTAGATCCACCGTGTCTGAGGCATTTGGGGATAAAAAGCTCAACCTAGGGTTGTAGTTTCGCCAGAGGTACGATCTAGAAGCTACGGAACAACAGAGTAAAGAGATTTCGAAGGGCAAACCTGCGTTGATCTTGGCGAAGAGTAATTTCCCGACACGGGATCCAGGAGAGAGTCGGCAGTCACCGGAGCAAGAGATAAAGAAAGAGTGGAAGAGAAATGGGGAATTTTCCTGCCTGTGGTGTGTTTTTGACAAATAAGCCCCTCTATTCAGCCACGTTGCCAGTACCTTTCGAAAAAAAACACCTTGCGACAGCTTTGAATTATTTTTTAGGTCCCTATGGAAATAAGTCATGGCCCGCAAGTAAGTGACTTGGGAGAAAAAACACTCTAAACGAAAGAAAACATGGGAATTGTTCTAGATACCTCTTGACTCTCTCGACCAGTCCGGAAGGGGAGAAATTGGCGGGGCAGATGGCGCCAACGCAGTCACCGCCGCCGGCGGCGCAGATGTTCAGTGGGGAATTCTCCGGCGTGGATGGGAGGACATCAAATCCACCAGTATTGGCGTCCATGGCTATCAAAAACGTACGTGCTACGAGACGATCGTCTAGATCCCAGGTTCTCTTCTTCATCTGCTTTGATCTTATGTCAGATATAAAAAGTGCAGCCGTAAGATGTTGTTGGTTTTTTAGAAAGTCAGTACAGAAAATATCTAGATTATATAGACTAATGTACTGGCAGTCTGCATACGCTTGTTATATGCTGAATTCTGTGATGCATCTGAAAAAGATGTGTATATTTGTAGCTGGCTAGTGTAGGGTCAGACAGAGCATCATCAGATCAACAAACTCCTTAAACAGATGCGCTGTTTTGTAAACATACAAGGTTGAAAGAAGTAGTAGATCGTTGTGGAGAACAGTGATATTTTGTTATGATTGCAGAAGTTAATTTTAGTTTCAATTAATCAGTTAGCCAAATTATAAAAAAGTGTACTGCTATGTGGCACCGTTTGTGCTCTGTAATTCACAAATGAAGGAAAAAATTATGGATTCACTCTGGTTTAGAAGGGCAAATTATTATGTCGTCAATCTGGAATTGAAGAAACTATGCTGTTATTTTATTAAATTTAATTTATGGCCACAAAACAGACGAACCATTAGTAAATTTCCTAGTGTGTAATCTTTTACATCTCCAAAATAAACTAGTTCTCAAACTACATGATAACTGAATCATTGTTAAATAAATATCTCCTTTGAATCAGTTGAGTGTAAAACGTTGTGCACTGAATATGATTAACACTGATGATCTTCATTTTAATAAGACCAAGTCTTGTTCTTCTAAATTCAATTGGGTATTACCCTAGACAGTGAACATATGGTATCCGCTGAGCTTGCTGAAAAGGTATTTTTTTTTGTGTTAGGTGCTTTCAAGTGGAAGAACTAGGGCAGTAAGTAAGAAGAAACCAGTGAAGAGCAAAGAAAAAGTAAAGCTGCTAACAATGAGTGATCAAGTTGATAAAAGTTTGGGAGAAAAAAAATGTTGTATGTTTTGTTCACTGATATTTCAAATTGCACAATCAGGTTGTTTCTATACACAGTTGTGAAAAATAAAGTTTATTAATAATATATATGTTCTTCTTGATGCAGGGTGATGATGTTATGCTTGAATTTGACCACTATGTAATGTATCATGAAATGAAGAAGAAAACAGAGGTTAGTAAGTGAAGTTTGTGGGCACAACAATTTTTCTAGTGAAGTTCCTCCTTAGGGAGAAGTCATTGTTTAAAAAAATTATTACAGACTTGCTTGTATATTTCAGGAAGTACTGAGTAGTCAGGAATTGATGTTAAGTCAAGAAAAATTTAGCATGCATGACAGATTTGAATCAATTACGCAAGAAGTTATTACTACACAATGTGTTGTAGAAGATGTGACTGAGCGAGATGATAATGAAGAAGATAAAGATGCTTCAAATGGTCAAGACATTGAAGAGGTATTTCAAAGAACACTAAAACCGTATGTTTGTAAAATATGTTCTTTTTATGTGCATGGTTATTTAATTGCATGTTTTGCTCCAAAAATTGTAGATAAATTTTCAACAGCAACAAAAATGTGTTGGAGTTTCTGGTCCTTCTTCTACTGTCATAAGTGGAAATCAAGATGATGAACTAGCAGGATATAATATATCTTCTATTCAAAATGAAAATGCAATGAGCGTGGTGCTTGGCTCTGGTAAGGTTTGTACTATGTAATTTTTTGTTTTCTATTGTAACTCCATGAAAGTTATTGAAAGAAAATACAGACTTTCTGTTTTTCATTGCTCATGTTGTTTTTAAAAAAATGTGTAGGATGCACTTTCTTGTGAGAATGCTCTTGAAAACACAACCCAAGATATTGGTAGTAGCAGTGGGTATTCTGATGAAGATGATGATGATAGTGTTTTGAAAGATGAAGAGTATATGTTTCCAACGCCAGATGAACTAGAGAAGACAAATGTGCCTCAAGTTGGGAAGGTGTTCAGTACTCTGGATGCTGCTAAAAGGTTTATTAATGTATATGCTCTGACCAATGGATTCGGAATAAAGAAAGGAAGAAACCACAAGAATAGAAATATATCTTTTGTTTGCAATAAGAGTAGGAATACTATGTCGACATATACATGGGCAAGAAAAAGGGGGAGAAATGTTCTTCAAAGAATGAACTGCCAAATGAATGTTATAGTCTGCTTGGAAGATGGAAAATGGCACATTCAATCCCAAGATTTGAAGCATAACCATGATTTGGTTTCTTCTCCATCTCTAACACAGTTCTTCCTTAGTCATAGAAGTATGAATGATGATGAGAAGTTATTGTCCAGGCTGCTACAGGAACACAGAATAAAACCTAGGAAAATCATGAGCATATTTAGGAAGCTGTGTGGTGGAAAATTTGGGAATATAACTTTTGATGTGAAGAAACTTGACAATTTGAAGCAAGATGACCGTGAGAAGAGAAGAAACATAGACATAGAACACACTTTGGATTATATTGAGAAGTTGCAAGTTGATAAGCCTGGTTTTGTATACAAAGCACAGAGAGATTCTTCCAATTCCATCCTTAGTTTGTTTTGGACTGATTCAAGGTCAAGGCTGGATTACCTGTTGTATGGAGATATTATTTCGTTTTATACAATGTTCAGCACCAACAAATATAACATGCCTTTTGCACCAATAATAGGAGTTAATGGCCACTCGAGAACAATTGTCTTTGGTTGGGCTCTTTTGCAAGATGAGAAAGCAGATACTTTCAAGTGGCTATTTGAGACATTTGTTGAAGTGATGGGTGGAAAGAAGCCAGGAGTTGTGCTCACTGATCAAGATGTTGCTATGAAAAAAGCAGTTCCAAAGGTGTTCCCAGATGCATTGCACAGATTTCGTATTTTTCATGTTTGGAGGAAAGCAAGGGAGAATCTGAAAGTATACTTTCATTTGAAGAAAGGCATGGAGAAGGACTTGGATGAATGTATCATGCAGTCATTGACGGTAGAGAAGTTTGAAACCAAATGGCAGGAAATGCTGGAGAAGCACAGTTGTGGGAAACATGCTCACATCAAGCGGATGTGGGAGAATAGGCAGTACTTTGTTCCTGCTTACTACCAACGAGTGTTCTGTCCTGTCACTAGATTAACAAGCAGAAGTGAGAGTTTCAACTCTAACTTTAAGGATTATGTTTTGAGGAAAGACACAATTGAAACATTTATCCGTCAATATGAATTGTTCCAGGAGAGTGTGATACATATAGAAAACAAAGTTAGGTTCTTGTCTAATGAGAAAGTTCCTATTATGTGGGCATATCAGCGGTTTGAACGGCATGCAGCTGAGATATATACTAGAGCCATATACAGCAAGTTCCTGACAAAGATGATGAATGCCACCGCTTTTGGAGTGAGAGAGATTGAGAAAGATAAAAAATATGAACTTAAAAGAAAATTTGAGTATGAGAACCCAGAATTTGACAGGGAGATATTCACTGTGCATGTAGATCGAGTTGCTGAGCAATTTGATTGTGAATGTGGAAAGTTTGACAGGGATGGAATTTTATGCTGCCGCATTCTGAGACTGTTTACTCAGTTTGATTACCTCAAGATACTAGAAAGGTATATAGTGGCAAGATGGACAAGAGAATTCAGAGAGATTCGGCTAAGGAAGCACAAGATTGATGTTCTTGGTGCACAAAGCCAAGACCAGCCACACAATGTCGTGCGATATGCATTTGTAATGAATAGTGTTGGTGAGGTCTGTTCGGACATTAGTCATGATTCTGGGTATTGTCAAGAATTATTAGATGTAGTCAAGACTGTTCATAACAAGTATCTTGCTGGGAGAGAAGAAACAGAAGGGAACCAAGAAGCAAATGAGAATGAAAGGAACAGAAATAGTGACAAGGGCCTGAAAGATCCTGCTGTTAAAAAGAACAAGTCTGTCAACAAAGGGAATAGAATGAAGCCTCGTTCAGAAATTGAAGCTCAAAAGTCTGCTGCGCGAAAGAGAAAAAATTTAATATGAAGGTGTGAGTACTAGTGCATAAAAACGATTAAGAAAAGTTATTGTTGAGATACTCTCAGGTTGAAGTTGGTATGCTGGATATAAAAATAGTGGCTATTTATGTAGGCTATAGCATAGATTGTGGTATTACTTTTTAAGGGATATATTCAACAAAACATTATTTCTTGCTGTAATTGGAAATGGTGTCCTTATTGCTTATTGAAAATATTAGTGTGAGAAATAGTAAATGCCTCACTATTTGTGTTTACAAAAAAAATTAGTCGTTGCATTTGTGATGTATGAGGTACTATTTTTTCGTTTCATACTCAAGATGATGCAGTTGAATTTAGACAAGAAAATACATTTTGGTTTGAAAAAAAAATTGTTTTAGGAAAAACAAAATTGAGGAAAATAGTGAGACATGCAGAAGTGCAAAAAGGGCAGTAAAAAAACAAGTTTATGTTCAAACAAAATGAATTTGTGTATTTTTTGAAGTATAATCCAGTATTATTAAGTTGAGTTTGGATTCAAGTAATAAAAAAAATTAGTTTTAGTGAAGTAGTTTTCAAATTTGTATTTTAGTTAAATAAATTTATAATAATATAAAGTAGGATTACTTTGGTTTATAATACAATTAAAAGCTTTCATTATGCTTATGTGGGCGTAGAAATTGTGTTTTGAATCCAATTTGAATATTGGATAATTGAATTATAGAATACAAATGCATTTCATCAAATTTGAAATGTTGATGAAAAAACATTTTGAAGTGCAGTGAATTAATTTGAGGTTCCATGAATTCAATTTGATTAGTGTGAATAAAAATTAGAAACAAATGAACTACTTCAGAAAATTTGAAACAACTGAACTACTTCTATTTTAATGAATTGAATTTATTTTGTGTGAACTAAATTTTTAATCCAATCAAACTAATTTTGAAATTTAATGAACTGATTTGAAATTTTGATGATCTAAAAGTTGAATGTTGGTGAACAAGTTTTGAAATCAATAAAACTAATTTTATGAACTAAATTTTGGATGCAAATTATATAAAATTCAAGATTTTATGATTTAGTGAATTAGAAGATAAATTTGATGAGTTGAATTTGTATTTTTGTGGTCTAAAATTTGTTGAGTTTAATATAGGTGAATTAATTTGTTTCGACATGTAGCATACTTTAAAAATTGAATTTGTTTCAATATCCAATATTCAGAATAAATTAGTGAACTACTAACATCAACAAAATTTGATGCTTTGTTCAATTATTTTAAAATTTGTGAATTAAAACTTGAAATTACATTAACGAAAAAACAAAGTAGTGAACTTATTTGTATCAAAGTGAACTAAAAATATTTATGTTTCAGAATTGAATTTAAATTGGGTTAACTAACATTGGAAACTAGAATTTGAGTGAACTATAATTTGTGTGAACTAGTTTTCAATACAGAAATCATGAACTAAATTAGATTTGCATGAACTAAAAACTTGAATCCAGGTGAACTAATTTTAATGAACTGAATTTGAATTCAGTGAACTAAACTTTGAGATTATGTTGAGTATTGAAGTGAACTGAATATGAGTCTAGTGAACTAAAATTATGATTTGATGAACCGAATTTGAATTTGCTGAATATGAATCTAGTGAGCTGAGATTATGTTGTATTTTCCATGAACTATAATTTGGATTTTTTTAAAAATTAACTAAAATAAAAACAATTGACCCGATTTTCAATATCGGAATCATGAACTGAATAGGTTTGCGTGAACAGAAAACTTGAATCAAGCTGAACTTTTTTTAATTAACTGAATTTGAATTCAGTGAACTAAAGTTTGATATTATGATAAGTATTGAAGTGAACTGAAAGTGAATCTAGTGAACTAAGATTATGATTTAATGAACCGAATTTGAACTTGGTGAACTATGAATGTGAATCTAGTGAACTAAATTTGTGTATAATTTTGGTACATTATAACTTCGAATGTTGTAGAACTGAATAAGGATTTTGGTTCATTATAATTTGGCTGTTGATGAACTATTTTTTATTTCGATTGTACTAATTTTATTTTCCATGAACTATAATTTGGATTTAAAAAAATAACTAAAATAAAAAACAACTGACCTGGTTTTCAATACAGAAATCATGAACTGAATTAGGTTTGCGTGAACAGAAAACTTGAATCAAGCTGAACTATTTTTAATGAACTGAATTTGAATTCAGTGAACTAAACTTTGATATTATGATTAGTATTGAAGTGAACTGAATGTGAATCTAGTGAACTAAAATTATGATTTAATGAACCAAATTTGAATTTGGTGAACTATGAATGTGAATCTAGTGAACTAAATTTGTGTATAATTTTGGTACATTATAACTTTGAATGTTGCAGAACTGAATAAGGATTTTGGTTCATTATAATTTGGCTGTTGATGAACTATTTTTGGATTTGATTGAACTAATTTTATTTTCAATGAACTATAAGTTGGATTTTTAAAAAAGTTAACTAAAATAAAAAACAACTGACCTAGTTTTCAATACAGAAATTATGAACTGAATTAGGTTTGCGTGAATAGAAAACTTGAATCTAGGTGAACTATTATTAATGAACTGAATTTGAATTCAGTGAACTAAACTTTGAGATTATGATGAGTATTGAAGTGAACTGAATGTGAATCTAGTGAACTAAAATTGTGATTTAATGAAGCAAATTTGAACTTGGTGAACTAGATTAACAAGGTATAATTTGGATTTTTTTTAAAAGTTAACTAAAATAGAAAACAACTGGCCTGGTTTTCATTGCAGAAATCATGAACTAAATTAGAATTGCGTGAACTAAAAATTTGAATCTAGATGAACTAATTTTGATGAACTAAATTTGGATTCAATGAAACAAATTTTGAGATTATGATGAGTATTCAATTCAATTGAATATGAATCTAGTGAATTAAACTTGTGATTTGATGACCCAAACTTGAACTTGGTGAACTGGACTTTGAATGTTGTAGAACCAAATATGGATTTTGGTACATTATAATTTGACTATTGATGAACTATTTTTGATTTCAATTGAGTTAATTTTATTTTCCGTGAACTATAATTTGGATTTTTAAAAAAGTTAACTAAAATAAAAAACAACTGGCCTGGTTTTGAATACAGAAATCATGAACTGGATTATATTTGGATTTTGAATGTTGTAGAACCGAATATGGATTTTGTTACATTATAATTTGACTATTGATGAACTTTTTTTGATTTCGACTGAACTAATTTTATTTTCCATGAACTATAATTTGGATTTTTAAAAAAGTTAACTAAAATAAAAAAACAACTGACCTGGTTTTCAAATACAAAAATCATGAACTGAATTAGGTTTGCGTGAACTAGAACTTGAATCCAGGTGAACTAATTTTAATGAACTGAATTTGAATTCAGTGAACTAAACTTTGAGAATATGATGAGTATTGTAGTGAACTGAATGTGAATCTAATGAACTAAAATTATGATTTGTTGATCCGAATTTTAATTTGGTGAAGTAGATTATCAATGTATAATTTGGATTTTTAAAAAGTTAACTAAAATAAAAAAAACAATTGACCTGGTTTTCATTGCAGAATTCATGAACTGAATTAGATTTGCGTGAACTAAAAAGTTGAATCTAGATGAACTAATTTTGATGAACTGAATTTGAATTCAGTGAAATAAAATTTTAAATTATGATGAGTATTCAAGTAAATATAATATGAATGTAGTGAACTAAACTTGTGATTTGATGACCCAAATTTGAACTTGGTGAACTAGACTTTGAATGTTGGAGAAATGAATATGTATTTGGTTCATTATCATTTGACTGTTGATGAACTTTTTTTGGATTCGATTGAACTAATTTTATTTCCCATGAACTATAATTTGGATTTTTAAAAAAGTTAACTAAAATAAAAACAACTGACCTGGTTTTCATTGCAGAATTCATGAACTGGATTAGATTTGCGTGAACTAAAAATTTGAATATAGATGAACTAATTTTGATCAACGGAATTTGAATACATTGAAATAAATTTTGAAATTATTATGAGTATTCAAGTGAACTGAATATGAATCTAGTGAACTAAAATTGTAATTTGAGGACCCGAATTTGAATTTGTTGAACTAGACTTTGAGTGTTGGAGAATTGAATAAGGATTTGGTTGATTATAATTTGTCTGTTAATGAACTATTTTTGGATTTGATTGAACTAATTTTATTTTCAATGAACTATAATTTGGATTTTAAAAAAATTAACTAAAAATAAAAAACAACTGAAGTAGTTTTCATTACAAAATTCATGAACTGAGATAGATTTGCGTGAACTAAAAACTTGAATCCAGGTGAACTAATTTTAATTAATTGAATTTGAATTCAGTGAACTAAACTTTGAGATTATGATGAGTATTGAAGTGAACTAAATATGAGTCTAGTGAACTAAAATTATGATTTGATGAACCGAATTTGAACTTTGTGAACTAGATTATCAGTGTTGTAGAACCGAATATGGATTTTGGTTAATTATAAGTTAACTATTGATGAACTATTTTTGAATTCGATTGTACAACTTTTATTTTCCATGAACTATAATTTGGATTTTTTAAGAAATGTAGCTAAAATAAAAAAACAACTGACATGGTTTTCATTGCAAAATTCTTGAACTGAGTTACATTTGCGTGAACTAAAAACTTGAATCTAGATGAACTAATTTTAATGAACTGAATTAGATGGTTTTTTAGTGAACTAGACTATGATATTATCATGAGTATTCAAGTGAACTGAATATGAATCTAGTGAACTAAAATTGTGATTTGATGAACCGAATTTGAACTTTGTGAACTAGATTATCAATGTTGTAGAACCGAATATGGATTTTGGTTCATTATAAGTTAACTGTTGATGAACTATTTTTGAATTCGATTGTACAACTTTTATTTTCCATGAACTATAATTTGCATTTCTAAGAAGTGTAGCTAAAATAAAAAATAACTGACATGGTTTTTATTGCAAAATTCTTGAACTGAGTTACATTTGCGTGTACTAAAAACTTGAATCTAGATGAACTAATTTTAATGAACTAAATTAGATGTTTTTTAGTGAACTAGACTTTGAGATTGTGATGAGTATTCAAGTGAACTGAATATAAATCTAGTGAACTAAAATTGTGATTTGATAAACCGAATTTGAATTCTGTGAACTGGACTTTGAATGTTGTAGAACTGAATATGGATTTTGGTACATTATAATTTGACTGCTGATGAACTATTTTTGAATTCGATTGAACTAATTTTATTTCCATGAACTATAATTTGGATTTTCTAAAAAAGTTAACTAAAATAAAAAAAAAACTAGCCTGGTTTTGAATACAGAAATCGTGAACTGAATTAGATTTGCGTGAACTAAAAACTTGAATCCAGGTGAACTAATTTTAATGAACTGAATTTGAATTTAGTGAACCAAACTTTGAGATTATGATGAGTATTGAAGTGAACTGAATGTGAATCTAGTGAACTAAAATTATGATTTAATGAACCGAATTCGAAATTGTTGAACTATGAATGTGAATCTAGTGAACTAAATTTGTGTATAATTTTGGTACATTATAACTTTGAATGTTGGAGAACTAAATAAGGATTTTGGTTCATTATAATTTGGCTGTTGATGAACTATTTTTGATTTCGATTGAACTAATTTTATTTTCCATGAACTATAATTTGTTTTTTAAATTAACTAAAAGAAAAAACAACTGACCTGGTTTTCAATACAGAAAACATGAACTTAATTAGGTTTGCATCAATAGAAAAACTTGAATCAAGCTGAACTATTTTTAATGAACTGAATTTGAATTCAGCTAACTTAACTTTGATATTACGATGAGTATTGAAGTGAACTCAATGTGGATCTAGTGAACTAAAATTATGATTTGATGAACCAAATTTGAACTTGGTGAAGTTGATTATGAATGTATAATTTTGATTTTTAAAAAAGTTAACTAAAATAAAAAACAACTGACCTGGTTTTCATTGCAGAATTCATGAACTGAATTAGATTTGCGTGAACTAAAAATTTGAATATAGATGAACTAATTTTGATGAACAGAATTTGAATTCATTGAAATAAATTTTGAAATTATGATGTGTATTCAAGTGAACTGAATATGAATCTAGTGAACAAAAATTGTGATTCGAGGACCCGAATTTGAATTTGGTGAACTAGACTTTGAATGTTGGAGAATTGAATATGGATTTGGTTGATTATAATTTGACTGTTAATGAACTATTTTTTGATTTGATTGAACTAATTTTATTTTCAATGAACTATAATTTTGATTTTAAAAAAATTAACTAAAAATAAAAAACAACTGAAGTAGTTTTCTTTGCAAAATTCATGAACTGAGATAGATTTGCGTGAACTAAAAACTTGAATCCAGGTGAACTAATTTTAATTAATTGAATTTGAATTCAGTGAACTAAACTTTGAGATTATGATGAGTATTAAAGTGAACTAAATATGAGTCTAGTGAACTAAAATTATGATTTGATGAACCGAATTTGAACTTTGTGAACTAGATTATCAGTGTTGTAGAACCGAATATGGATTTTGGTTCATTATAGGTTAACTGTTGATGAACTATTTTTGAATTCGATTGTACAACTTTTATTTTGCATGAACTATAATTTGGATTTTTAAGAAATGTAGCTAAAATAAAAAAACAACTGACATGGTTTTCATTGCAAAATTCTTGAACTGAGTTACATTTGCGTGAACTAAAAACTTGAATCTAGATGAACTGAATTAGATGGTTTTTTGAGTGAACTAGACTTTGAGATTATGATGAGTATTCAAGTGAACTGAATATGAATCTAGTGAACTAAAATTGTGATTTGATGAACCGAATTTGAATTCCGTGAACTGGACTTTGAATGTTGTAGAACCGAATATGGATTTTGGTGCATTATAATTTGATTGTTGATGAACTATTTTTGAATTCGATTGAACTAATTTTATTTCCATAAACTATAATTTGGATTTTTGAAAAAGTTAACTAAAATAAAAAACAACTGGCCTGGTTTTGAATACAGAAATCAAGAACTGAATTAGATTTGCGTGAACTAAAAACTTGAATCCAGGTGAACTATTTTTAATGACCTGAATTTCAATTTAGTGAACTAAACTTTGAGATTATGATGAGTATTGAAGTGAACTGAATGTGAATCTAGTGAACTAAAATTATGATTTAATGAACTGAATTCGAACTTGGTGAACTAGACTTTGAATGCTGTAGAACCGAATATGGATTTTGGTACATTATAATTTGGCTGTTGATGAACTATTTTTGATTTCGATTGAACTAATTTTATTTTCCATGAACTATAATTTGGATTTTTTAAAAAATAACTAAAATAAAAAACAATTGACCCTGCATTCAATACATAAATCATGAACTGAATTTGATTTGGATTTTCAATGTTGTAGAACCAAATATGGAGTTTTGATACATTATAATTTGACTATTGATGAACTACTTTTGATTTCGATTGAACTAATTTTATTTTCCATGAACTATAATTTGGATTTTGTAAAAAGCTAAATAAAATAAAAAACAACTAACCTAGTTTTCAATACAGAAATCATGAACTAAATTAGGTTTGCGTGAACTAGAAGTTGAATCTAGGTGAACTAATTTTAATGAAGTGAATTTGAATTCAGTGAACTAAACTTTGAGAATATGATGAGTATTGTAGTGAACTGAATGTGAATCTAATGAACTAAAATTATGATTTGATAAACCAAATTTTAACTTGGTGAAGTAGATTATTAATGTATAATTTGGATTTTTTTTTTAAAAAGTTAACTAAAATAAAAAACAATTGACCTGGTTTTCATTGCAGAATTCATGAACTAAATTAGATTTGCATGAACTAAAAAGTTGAATCTAGATGAACTAATTTTGATAAACTGAATTTGAATTCCTTGAAATAAATTTTTAAATTATGATGAGTATTCAAGTGAATATAATATGAATGTAGTGAACTAAACTTGTGATTTGATGACCCAAATTTGAACTTGGTGAACTAGACTTTGAATGTTTGAGAAATGAATATGTATTTCATTCATTATAATTTGACTGTTGATGAACTATTTTTGGATTCGATTGAACTAATTTTATTTTCCATGAACAAATTTAGATGAATTTGAATTCAATGAACTAGACTTTGAGATTATGATGAGTATTGAAGTGAACTAAATATGAGTCTAGTGAACTAAAATTATGATTTGATGAACTAAATTTGAACTTGGTGAACTAGATTATCAGTGTTGTAGAACCGAATATGAAATTTGGTTCATTATAATTTGATTGTTGATGAACTATTTTTGAATTTGATTGAACAACTTTTATTTCCCATGAACTATAATTTGGATTTTTTTTAAAAAAAATTAACTAAAATAAAAAATAACTTACATGGTTTTCATTGCAAAATTTCATGAACTGAGTTAGATTCACGTGAACTAAAAACTTGAATCCAGATGAACTTATTTTAATGAATTGAATTGGATGGTGTTTTTTAGCAAACTAAACTTTGAGATTATGATGAGTATTCAAGTGAACTGAATATGAATCTAGTGAATTAAAATTGTGATTTGATGAACCGAATTTGAACTTGGTGAACTGGACTTTGAATGTTGTAGAACCAAATATGGATTTTGGTACATTATAATTTGACTGTTGATGAACTATTTTTGAATTCGATTGAACGAATTTTATTTTCCATGAACTATATTTTGGATTTTTAAAAAAGTTAACTAAAATAAAAAACAACTGACCTGGTTTTTAGTACAGAAATCATGAACTAAATTATGTTTGCATGAACTAAAAACTTGAATCCAGGTGAACTAATTTTAATGAACTGAATTTGAATTCAGTGAACTAAACTTTGAGATTATGATAAGTATTGAATGAACTGATTGTGAATCTAGTGAACTAAAATGATGATTTGATGAACCGAATTTTAACTTGGTGAAGTAGACTTTGAATGTTGTAGAACCGAATATGGATTGTGGTACATTAGAAGTAAACTGTTGATGAACTATTTTTGAATTCAAATGAACTAATTGTATTTTCCATGAACTATAAATTAGATTTTTAAAAAAATTGAACTTTCGAATTCCAGATAACTAGTTTGGTTTTCCACGAAGTTCATTTTAATAGTTGTCAAGTAACAACTGAAAATGTTGTGAAGTACTTTTTAATACAAATTTGGTGAAGTGAATTTGAATTTTGTATAATGAATTTTGGAATGTTGGCGAAATAGCTCCAAAATCAATTGAAAATAATTTTGTTTTGAATACACGATGAAATGACTGAATTATATATATTTTTTTGAAGTAGTTTTGAAATTTGGTGGTATGGAAAAATAATTTTTATGATGATGAAATTTGAATTGTTCTTGAACTAATTGGCTTTCATGCAGTAAACTACTAATAAATGTGAACTAATATATTTGTATTATTTTTGAGTACTAATGAATTGAATTTCGATTTGGTGAACTAAAGATTCAATGTTAGTGAACTAGAATTGAATTCAAGTAAATTAATTAGGTTTTCCATTAACACTGTACTACTTTTCAATAAAAGTAGTCGTCCTTTCCCAACATTTGTCAATTATAGATGAAGAAAGAACAAAACAAATTTTTAACAAAACCAAAAAAAAATGAAAAGTTGCATTTTCAAAATGTGTCGATAATTAACTCAAATAAATAAAAGAATAATTGTGAAAACATGAAAAAGCTAAAACCGGCTTAAATCAACATTGACATCTTTTTATATTTGAGATGGAAATACTTTAAAACACATTAAAGGGAGGAAAAAATAAAAATAAATACAGGAAATATAGTTCCACTTGTACCATCGCAGAGATACTCGGCCAATTCTTTTGGCAGCTTAAAAAATAAGCCGCCTTGTCCCCAACTTTTCCCATAAGCCTCCTCTTTTGTTCATTGGGGCTTCTAAACTAATTTAGAAGACTCAACAAATTTAAAGTGCGGCTTATTTTTAAGCCGGGGAGCGGTAGCTTAAGCCGCCCAAAAGAACTGGCCCTTAGTATAAACATAGATTGCAACAAAGATACTACACGTCATGAAGAAACTATAGTTGCACTTTTAGCAAAAAAATTGCTCAGTAAGCCAACATAGATACTATATAGTTCATGGAAAATATAGTACGCCATTTGGATCCAAAAAAAAGTACATATCCAAGAGTATAGCAGTTGCTCGAGGGTGACATATGTTTAAACAAGTAGTACTATGTACTACCATATGATTACAGATTAAACTGTTGTAGACAGGAAAATGCATTCTTTTCTCCCGATGAATTACACATTCAAAATGTTTGCAGATGGATGTTGCGGGAAATTCAATTTCCTATTGGCAGATCTTGTTCCTTGAGCTTGTTCAAAGTGCTTTTGAATAACTTGAACGCAGATATCATTCTGTACTTTGGAATGTTCGCCTGGGTATAAAGACAATATAGACAAAATGTGAGAGATAGAAGTACATAACTTGAGAAAACTTTTTAAGGTACTAGAAAAAAGTACTATACAGTACTATATCACTGATTTATTACAGGAAGCTGCAGAGATAGTAAACGCTGAAAAAATCTTGACTAAGTCATATGAGCATCATGAAACAATTACTGTTGGGACGACACGTGACAACACATTACAAGACCTGGAAATATTGTCGGTAAAAGAAGTATCGGTAGAAAACGAACTAACACTTCAAAAAAAATGAATAAATATCAATTCCAACCATGCATGCAAATAAGTCAGGTCATTCCCTAGTAAGCTAAGGAGAGAAAGCACGTGAAATTTAACGGACTTCATGGTGTTCATTTGGCAGAAAAAAGAACCAACAGCTGTTTCCAGCTTTGAACATATCAAATGGCCTAGCTCACTAGTTTGCTTTGGATTCAGTTTTGCATAAACAGAAAAAATAAGGCAAAGAGTTTTCAAGATATACCACACTGAAAGTCTTCATAGCTTTGCCTTCGAAATTTTCGATGTACAAAGGCAGATAGTGGCCCGACTCATGCCTGCATAAAGAAAAAAATACGAGAAAAATGAGAATGAGTATCAATTGTGATAACAAACAAGTAGGATGAAAAAATGTAATAACTACAGAAAAGTATGTTGAATAAAGTTGCAATTGAAAAAATTGAATATATATACAAAAACAAAGAAGAAGAGAGGACTTACATTAGACAGTTTGTTGGGTAAGGTCCCACAGGTTCAAGCTTGAAAGAGAATACATTCTTGAATGGCTTTTTACTCAGCTTGCAAAGCATGTTGTAGTTGGAAAGTTGTTTAATATATATACACACATTAGTTACCAAGTTGTAGACAAGTTCTTGCTGGGTAGTTCCCAGAATGGTGCCACAAGGATCAAAAAAGTGAGATCTCTCAAAGAGAGAGTTGATGGAAAGTACAACCTAGTGGTTTGATTTTATAGTAGGGAAGTATAACTGTTCAACAAGAAAAAGCAGAATGAGTATAAAAAACAAATAGAATAGATCTTGGTTAACATTGGATGCGTTGAAAAAGATTTACCAAGTCTTGCTTCCAAAGGCTTTCTTCTGAATTAATCCTGTCAAATTCTCGTATGCACGAAAGTGGATCAAATAACTCAGGGGGAACCAACAATTTATTCTGTGAACAACAAAATGAAAATTAGTAAAATCTCACATTGAATGTAAGTAAAAAGAAAATTTGGTCAAAAGAGAACCAAATAGGCAGGTTAGAAGGAAAACTCACAGTGAAGTACGAAGTGAAACAGTACTTCTTAACGTAAGGCTTTACTTCAGATGACATCTTTGATTCATAGTTAAGAACTTGAATAAATGAGTTCACCACTTCATCTCCAATCTCACCCCTCGCTTTAAATGAATTTAAGTAATTCTCATAGCTTACAGGAAAACCCTCTATGTCAACAAAAAGAGTGCTGGACAGAATAAACAAGCATAACTAATGTTAAATTGAGAAAAAGGATCTTAAAAAAATATAGTTTAACAATTAAAAAAATACATATACAACGCTATGGTGGTCAAAACAAAAATTTAAACATCCTTTTATAGGGGCATGAACATTGAGTTGTAAACTAAATTAGTTTGGTATCCATGTGATTTCTTTTTAGTCTAAAATTGTATGAACTACAAAGTTTTTGATCTGGACTACCATTGAGGTGATCCATAAATTTGTTCGGATTTCATAATACAAAATATGATGAAAAATGTCTACAACTAATTTAGTCCATAAAATTGCTTGCAGATTAGAAAATGCCTACAATTATTTTTCTAGGTAGATGTGTAGACTAAAAAAGTTCTCATAATTTAATGAAATAAGAAATGATAAAATAACTAAAGGAATAAGAGAATTAACTATTCTTGGAATATAGGCTTCCTCAGATATTTGGAAAAGAAGATATCCACTTCGTGAGAGATATTGAGTTTCTTTGGTGGTTCGGGGGAGTGAACTTTAGTTGATCTTTTCTTTCTGTTCTTCTTTTCCATTGTGTTAGTTCCTGTACTCGGTCCAGCTTCTGCATTATTCATTGTAGAAAAGTCTGCATATCACATATACAAAAAGTTTGAACATTAAATGTTGCAATGCACCCAGACTCATAATACAAGAAAATGGAGAACACATAAAGGGAAAACAAGATAATAGTCAAGAATTATAACCTTGTTGGACAACAAAGTTCATGTTCATTGACATTCCTACACTTGTATCATAGTGAGAGGCTGGTATGTCTTCACTAGTCACACCAGCAGGAGTGATAGGAGAATCATCCTGAATAATGATTGGAGTACCTTCGAAGTGTTTCACTCTTTCATTTGGAGAAGCAGAACTAATCCATATAAAACTTCTTTTTGCATCAACTCCACTAGATAAATTGATACCAGGTGCTTCAGTCGATAGAAAAATTTCTTCCTGCTGAGAAAGGTAATTGAAATGATGTTGTAACTTCAATCAAAATTATGATTGGAAAAAATTGAAAAACTTCAAGCAGACCTTAGGTAGTGAAGTGGTAGGATGCTCAACAGGGTTGGTGTTCAGAGGTGTACCATTGACTGGAAAAATTGGTGTTCGGTACACCGAATTCAGGACATAAATGTTCTGGACAAAAGGAAGCACACAAAATTCAGGCAAAACAACAAAGCAAATGAAAGTAAGCTACATGGAATATTTGTCTCAAAAATAGAAATGTTGCACTTAAGATTACTTGCGAAACCAGTATTATAAGTGTTGCTCATGATAAGTCATAACAAAAAAAATTGAATGGTATTATCAAATTACTCCTGCTGCATTCAAAATGGCCATTTAGAAAACACACTGCGGATGATGAGCGAATACAATATACTTAGAAACAGCGCTACTTGACCGAATATCCATAGCACACAATATGCTAAGCACTAGAGTTACTGTTAAGCTCTGAAGTCAAGATGAAGAAAAGGAGACAAATATGTAAGCTCTGAAGTGCGTTTACAAACCTCAAATTTTGGTCTAATTGGCTCGTTCTTAACTACATCATTGGAGGGGGCTGGATTATAAAAAAAATACTAACATGACACTCCTTTCAAGAAAACACTTAGATAGGAACTACAAAAAGGCACAACACAAAAAATACCTCTGATTTCAAATGTGACTCTGGTTTGAATTTTATATCTGGTTCAACTTTTGCGGTGCAACTGGGAACTACTGAAATGATATCTGGACTTTTTGAATCAATTGACTTGTTTTCATTGAGAGCTTCAGGAACAATATTACCATTGTTGACCTACAATTGACATTAGAATAAATGTTTATCTATATAAGATAAAAATTGACAACAAAGAATAAAACAAGTAGAAATGAATGATTCTACTCATAAGAAATACCTCCACAGAAGGAACTGAATTAAACACACCAGGAGCATCATGAGCACTGTTAATTGGGACCACATTGGCATATGGTGTGCATGATATGTCTCGGAGCTACAAATTACAGTTAAACAAATGATGAAAACAAACTACTAGAACTAAAAAAATAACTCAAAAAACGATATACAGTATATGATGCTTACTGGTAAAACCCCAATTTTTTCCTAGACTCATAATTCCTATCAACCAATGCGAGATACTTGAAATCTTCAGTCTTAACATGAGATATCCGAGGAAGAGAATAATCCACAGTTGACTGATGATTATCAATAAAATCAAAATCAACAAAATCCAAATAAATGATCTGCCATTTAAAAAATTACGGGATGGAAATGGAATAACTAAGTACTGGATGATCAAACTCCATGTCTGACCTGCTCATCGGACAAAATCCGACTACCTCTCAACGTCGGCAACTCTAGCGGAGTCAACATGCAACCATGGACAGGGAGCGGTGGACTGTTCGAAGGATTGTCCCACAGAAGAACCTTCTCCTCGAGGACGCATGGAAGACCAGCAAGCATGGCCTTTTCCCAAGCCTATTTTGAAGGAAATTTTCCCTAGAGGCAATAATAAAGTTATTATTTATTTCCTTGTATCATGATAAATGTTTATTATTCATGCTAGAATTGTATTAACCGGAAACATAATACATGTGTGAATACATAGACAAACAGAGTGTCACTAGTATGCCTCTACTTGACTAGCTCGTTGATCAAAGATGGTTATGTTTCCTAACCATAGACATGAGTTGTTATTTGGTTAACGAGATCACATCATTAGGAGAATGATGTGATTGACTTGACCCATTCCATTAGCTTAGCACTTGATCGTTTAGTTTGTTGCTATTGCTTTCTTCATAACTTATATATGTTCCTATGACTATGAGATTATGCAACTCCCGTTTATTGGAGGAACACTTTGTGTGCTACCAAACGTCAAAACGTAACTGGGTGATTATAAAGGTGCTCTACAGGTGTCTCCGAAGGTATTTGTTGGGTTGGCGTATTTCGAGATTAGGATTTGTCACTCCGATTGTCGGAGAGGTATCTCTGGGCCCTCTCGATAATGCACATCACTCAAGCCTTGCAAGCATTGCAATTAATAAGTT
>NW_024119598.1:0-8358 GCF_003073215.2 Triticum urartu
GGACAGGGGGATCGGGGAGGAGGTGGCGGCGGTGAGGAGCTGAGGGAGGAGGAGTGTGGATGCGAGTTAGGGTTTGGGCTGCGGATGGATGGCTGGATGGAGAGGTGGAGAGTTGGATGGATGGATGGGCGCCATGTCATCGATCCGTGTGACAACTAAACCCACCAATGAGAATAGAGCACATATAATTGTGTTTTTCCTTTTGTTTTTCTTCTACTTTTACACATGAAAAAAAAATCAAAAAATGGTCTCATATTGTGCACAAGGGTGCTTCTTGGAATTCCAAACAATGTTGCCTTAGGGAGTTTTCATTTTCTTTGCACGGAAAATTCATTTTTCATTTTCCGAGTGCCCGAATTGAGTTCTTTTTGTGAAGGACCTACCATATATTTGTTGCAAAATTGGACCAAATCATTTTTATAAAATACTAGGCCATATTTGATTCACAATTGACCAAATGGTTGGGTGTCAAAATCCTTGATCCACCTCTGGTGAAAAACACAAATTCCCGCCGATTCAGCAAGAAGCGGGTCAAATTTGAACTGCATCTGCCTCATAGTTTGTTCTTTATTTTTTCAAAAAATCATGTTTAGGTACATAAGTATCTATTTAATCAGAGAAATATCAAAAGGTTTCCAAGATTCAACCACTAGCTAGGAACGGTCAAACCCGTCGTTTTGATCGCATTTCAAAACGGGCATAAAAAATTCAAAAAAATCAAAAAATTGGAAAACCTTCGCATTGTGTCATTATATGTGACCAAGTTTCCAGGAAAAATAATAAACTTGTAATACGGCAATTATTTTTAAAAAGTGTTCTCAGAAATGAGCTATCATGCGTGAAGATCGAGGGTTTTCAAGCCAAATGATCAATCTTATGGCCACATTCATGGCATAGTTTGTTAAAATGATCTCATATTGTGCACAAGGGTGCATCTTGGTATTCCAAACAATGTTGCCTAAGGGAATTATCATTTTCTTTGCACGGAAAATTCATTTTCCATTTTTCGAGTGCCCGAATTGAGTTCTTTTTGTGAAGGACCTACCATATATTTGTTGCAAAATTGGACCAAATCATTTTTCTAAAATACTAGGCCATATCTGATTCACAATTGACCAAATGGTTGGGTGTCAAAAGCCTTGATCCACCTCTGGTGAAAAAGACAAATTCCCGTCGATTCAGTAGGAAGCAGGTCAAATTTGAACTGTAGCTGCCTCATAGTTTGCTCTTTATTTTTTTCAAAAAATTATTTCTAGGTACATAAGTATCTATTTAATCAGAGAAACATCAAAAGTTTTCCAAGATTCAACCACTAGATAGGAATGGTCAAACCTGTCGTTTTGATCGCATTTCGAAACAGGCATAAAAAATTTAAAAAAAAACAAAAAATTGGAAAAGCTTCATATTGTGTCAAAATATGTGACCAAGTTTCCAGGAAAAATAATAAACTTGTAATACGGCAATTATTTTTAAAAAGTGTTCTCAGAAATGAGCTATCATGCGTGAAGATTCAGTGTTTTCAAGCCAAATGATCAATCTTATGGCCACATTCATGGCATAGTTTCTTCAAATGATCTCATATTGTGCACAAGGGTGCATCTTGGAATTCCAAACAATGTTGCCTAAGGGAGTTTTCATTTTCTTTGCATAGAAAATTCATTTTCCATTTTTTGAATGGCCAAAATGAGTTTTTTTGTGAATGCGCTACCATATATTTATTGCAAAATTGGAGCAAGTCATTTTTATAAAATATTAGGCCATATTTAATGCATAATTAACAAAATGGGTTGGTGTCAAAAGTTTTGATCCACCACTTGTGAAAAAAACAAATTTCCGTCGATTCAGGAGGAAGCGGGTCAATTTTGAACTGCGTCTACCTTATAGTTTGCTCTTTATTTTTTACAAAAATCATTTCTAGGTATATAAGTATCTATTTAATAAGAAATACATGGTTTGGTGGTGATACATCGAGGTTTGGATGGTGGACGAGGGGCCCAACTACAGAGCGCGTAAACTCGCATGCCCGCCACATGGTCACCGCGTGACCGTGGCGTTGCCATGTGTTTTGGGCGGCCTAGGCATGTCTAGGGGGTTGGGTACTCCCCAGGCAGGTGCTAGGAAGAAAATTACAACATAAGATTCTCATGAGGAGACCGAACTATGCTCAAACATGAATTGGCAGCCGAGTGTTTGATTAGCGATACGGGAAATGCACGTGGCCAATGGGCGTGAGTTTTGGCTGAGGATGATCATCTACTAACAAGACTGTCTTCACAATTTTTTAGCTCAAAAGGAGGAGCCTAGGTGATACTTGCTTTGCAAAGTACCACACTGGACATAAATATGAATGTTGAAGCTGGGCTCAAAATAATGAATGGATTGAGCTGAAATTTGGCGGGGGTGGTTATTAAAAGCTTTCATCCATCTCTGGTGAAAAATACAAATTCCCACCGATTCAGCACGAAACGGGTCAAATTTGAACTGTAGCTGCCTCATAGTTTGCTATTTATTTTTTTCCAAAAATCGTGGTTATTTGGGCATAGGAAAGCACTATAGAAAATTTATACCATTTGGACATGCCAAAGTGGTACTTCCTTCACAATGCTATTCCCTAGACAGAAACTTGGGCATCAATACATAGTTTGGTGGTGATACGTTGAGGTTTGGACGGTGGCCCAGGGCCCAACTCCAAAGCGCGTAGACTCGCATGCCCGCCGCGTGGTCACCGCGTGACCGTGGCGTTGCCATGCGTTTTGGGAAGCCTAGGCATGTCTAGTAGGTTTGGCACTCTCTAGGTAGATGCTTGAAAGAAAATAACAACAGAAGAATCTCAAGAGGAGACCGAACAATGCTCAAACATGAGTTAGCACCCAAGTGTTTGATTAGTGGTACGAGAAATGCACAGGGCCAATGGGCCGGAGTTTTGGCCGGGGATGATCATCTACTAAGGACACTATCTTGGAAAATTTGCAGCTCAAATGGAGGAGCCTAGGTGTCACTTTCTTTGCAACGTACCACACTGGACAAAAATTGAAATATTTAACAGGAAAATGGAGCTGAATATTATCATGTGACAATGATTTGGGTATGGAAGAGTGCAAAAAAAGTTTGAGGGTAATAGGAGGGATCTGGATAACACTTGCTTTGCAGTGTGCTAATCTGGCCATAAAATATAAATTGAACCTGGGCTCACATAGATGATTTGACTGAGCTGCAATTTTTTTGCAGCTCAAATGGAGGAGCCTAGGTGTCACTTTCTTTGCAACGTACCACACTGGACAAAAATTGAAGCCACACTCACATGTATTGTTAGATGGGGCTCAATTTTTGTGGAGAGCAATGATTTGGGAATATAGAAGATGTGGCAAAAATCCAGCTCATTAGGATATTCCTAGCTAGTACTTCGTTCACAACAGTTCGAGTTGAACAAAAACTTTGGAAATTTGCCGAGGAAGATTTACCAGGCAAATGGAGTTGAATATTGTCATGAGGCAATGATTTGGGTAGTAAAGAATGCCTAATTTTTTTGGGAATTTTAGGAATGACAGAAATATAAGTTGCTTCACAACCTAGGGAAAAAACTGACACATGGACATGACACATAGGCAAAACTGATGAGGTGGCGCCTAGTCATAGCAATTCACCACAATTTACAAGGTTATCACCACCTGTATTGGTCGTGATAAGATAGAAATAAGGCAGCAGACCAGTGCTATCTGCTTTATGACCATTTCGTGTAAGGAAATTGCGACCTTTCTGACCAAAATGGTCGATATAGTTGAGGGTTTGGAGCCCCCCGAACAGCTTTTGACCAATTGATCTCAAATGGTCGTAGATCTATGACCAATTCTTCCAGGGTCACTGACAGAAGGTCACTAGTTGATATATTTCTTGTAGTGTTGGTTTTTTACTTTTGTTTTTCCTGGATTTTTTTTCAGGTCACTAGTTGACATATTTCTTGTAGTGTCGGTTTTTTACTTTTTTTTTCCTGGATTTTTTTTCAGGAAAAAAGTTCTTCCAAACAAATCAATATGGGATCTACCTTCCAAGACATGGACATGAAAAACTCAACGGTGAAAACAGTTTGTGATTCGCACACACTATTCAATAGATAAAACATTTTAAAAAATGAATGAACAAAAATAACACAGTCCTAGTTTACGACAAGTGTCACGCTTGCAATACACCACTCGTCATCATGAGAGGAGGTGGTAGTGACCTTTACTAGAGGTATCATGTAACTAATCATTTCGACAAAATCCATATAGTCAGCGCATACTGCAATGGGGAAGGCTCCAATCCCCCCGGGCCCCGGGAAAATATCTGGTGCACCGGAGGTTGTGGTGCTACCGGTGCGCCGAACTCACATTGTGCTTTTAAAATGTTCAAAAAAATCTGAAGAAAATTAGCACACTCACACAACATAAATGTAGGTTGTCAAAAAAAATTCAAGTCAAAATTTAAAACATAACTTGAAAAACAAAATGACAAATTCAACACTGAATATTACATAACATAACTTGGGCTTTAGATTTGGCCCATTATCACACTGATGTCAAATTTTCATTTTTGTATCTCAAAAAATATTTCAAATTTTTTTACTACATTTTGTGACATCATATATTGATGTTGCGTTAACGTGCTAGATTTTTTCCAGAGTTTTTAAAACATTGTATGGCATCCGGTGCACCGGTAGAACCACAAGTGCGGGTGCACCGAATACATCCCCCCGGCCCTTGTGCACTTTGGGGCCGGCCCGTGCGTGTGGGCTAGCTTCTATTTTGTTTTCCTTTTCACATTTTCATTTTTATATTTTTAGGAAACATATTCATGAGTCTGACTTTTGATGGGAATTTAAAAATCTTCAATAATTTCAAAACATGTTGAAGTTTTTTTTAAAATATTCAAAATTCTGGAATGTTTTGCATTATAAATTCAGGATTTTAAAGAATGTTTAAGAGGTTAAAAAATGTTACGATTTTTTAGAAAATGTTAATGAATTCAAAAATGTTTCCAAACTTCAAAAAATGTTATGAATCAAATAAATCTTCACAAATTTTAAGAAAATTCATGAATTCTCAAAATTAGGCAAATTGAAAAATGTTCTCATATTTAAGAAAATTTAATGGATTTTTATTTCATTGGCATATTTAAAAAATGTTCATGAATTTTGAAAAATATTTCGAAATTCAGGATAAAACTGAAAAAAAACAAAATAGAAGCATAAAACGAAACTAGTAAAAGGAAGGCTCCTTGCCATAAGCGGCGAAGAACATGCTCCAATTGGCTGACCCATATATCTTCATGAGTGCTCGGCCTGGGCGTGGGCGGAAAGAGCCAGCGCCTGCTCCTGGATTCTCAAGGATCTCTCAACATTTTGCCACAGAAGGTGATGACCCCCTTTGGCCCCGAAATTTTAAGCTTCATGTACGCATAGTGTAGCACAATGTGAAAGCGTGCAAATGCGGTCGGAGCTATGGGGGTGTGGTAACCACTCGAGGAAAGGAACTATGTCAAAGCTTAACTGCTCCAGACGATAGTTGTCAGGAGTTTCGAACACCACGTCAAGAGTGAGCCTGCCCATGCATCGAGCCTCCATGCCCAGGATAACACCCTTAATTTTGGCCTTGGTGGTCTCGATGCTCGATGAGTCAAACTGCACATTCTTCAGCGTCTCCTCATAGATGAGATTTAGGTTTTCACCCGCCATCCCTCATGACCCTAGTTAGGTCGATGCACAATGAGTAGAACTGCACATTCTTCAGCGTATCCTCATAGATGAGATTTACGTTTTCACCCGCCGTCCATTGCAACCCTAGTTAGGTGAAATCGCTAACTATCAGATCTAGGAAGAGCGCCGCTGCGATCAAACGATCAGAGTTGCAAGTCCACCTTTGACTTGCAACTGGGCCCATGGTTTGTTTCATCCCAATTGCAAGTGGATCATTTAATTGAAACTATGCTCGTAGTTTCGTAGTTGTGCCAGCTGCAACTCCACCCTCGACTCGCAACTGGGCTCGTAGTTGTACCAGTTGCAATTCCACCATTGATTTGTAATCGGGCATGTGTTCTATTTTTCATCACAGTGGCAAATCCATGCACGACATGCAAATAGGCTTGTAGTTATTCCTTTGTCCTAGTTGCAAGTCCATCCTCGACTCACAAATAGTATCGTAGTTTGGTGTAGTTATCCCAGTTGCAAGTCCGCCCTTGACTCATAACTAGACCTATTCTTTATTTCATTCCGGTTGCAAAGTCCGCCCTTGACTCACAATTGGGTTTGTAGTTTTGTAGCTATCTCAGTTGCAAGTCCACCCTCGACTCACAACTAGGCCCATAGTTTTATTACTGTCCTAGCTACAAGTACACCCTCCAACTCACAACTGGGTCGTTTGTTCACTACTAGGAAAAAGGCTACTAGCAGCGCGGGTAAAATGGCTACTAGTATCGTGTTACAGCTAATAGTTAGTAGTAGCGCAGGTAAACCCACGCTACTACTAACGCTTTATTAGTAGTGCAGGTGCAAACCCGCGCTACTAGTAATGAAATAGTAGTAGCGCGGCAGTTTTTTCCCCATGCTACTACTAAAAAGTTAGTAGTAGCCCAGTTTCAAACCCACGCTACTAGTAACGAAGTAGTAGTAGCGCGTTTGGTTTTTCCCACGCTACTACTAACTAATTAGGAATTAAAAAAAATAAAAGCCACCAATTCCATTCTATGCATACAATTCCAACAACTAAAACAAACACATATTTGCAATAAACCAGCAGCATTACACATCATTACTAATCCAAGATTTATAATAAACCAGCGGCATTAGAGCACATCCTGTAAGAGCATACAAAATTGTCATGGTTTTCAGGCCTTCAATTAAAACACCTAGACTTCTTGCCAAGTCACTTACTCCCAGCTAGTGCAAACACAGTTACAAGCAAACCAAAATGCATAAAAACACCAAACAGTGGCATCTCTCCAAATGATCCGCTCCCTCTTCATCCTTGGAAGCATCTTCACGATAAGCAAATCCGTGGGGAAAAGTCAACTTAGCATGTGCTCCCTCTGTCAACTCTCCAAAGTAGATTTTATCCATTGCCCTGGCCATGTTCAAGAAACACTAAATTAAGAATATTTCTACTCTAAATACAGGAGGCATCAGGGCAGAAAACAAAAGATGAGCAATATCATATGAGCAGAATAAAAAGGAGTTTGGACCATAGCATGGTTAACAATAAAATATAGTGCTCTAACAAAAGCAAGAATGCAACACGTTGCCCTGTTCCCTTTCAAATATCAACACACTAAAATGGGCATGCTATGGTACAAATATACGCCAATATAGATACCAATAGAAACAGAGATGATTAAGATGGATTTTCAGAAGATATTTTGTGTAACTTAAATGGTTCAGAAAAAATATAGGGAGATGTCATATGCAGTAAGTGGATGAAGCTCATATCTAGAGAAATTTTTTGAATTAACTGGTAGATAAAAATCAGGTGCATTGGTACAACATAATAGGACTAATGGATGGCTTGAGGGTCAACATAGCCAAGATATTTATGAGCAGGCCAGAAAGTGGCATGTCCAAATTAACTACTGGACAAATAATGCATTTAGGTCTGTTCTAAAATGAGTTTGAAGCCACCTTTGTGAAATTCTGAAGATGCCAAACTACAGTCACCTCAAATCTGCTGATTAGAAGGTTATCCACCTTTGCGAAATTCTAAAGATGCCAAACTACAGTTGAAGGAAATATGCCCTAGAGGCAATAATAAAGTTATTATTTATTTCCTTATATCATGATAAATGTTTATTATTCATGCTATAATTGTATTAACCGGAAACATAATACATGTGTGAATACATAGACAAACAGAGTGTCACTAGTATGCCTCTACTTGACTAGCTCGTTAATCGAAGATGGTTATGTTTCCTAACCATAAACAAAAGAGTTGTTATTTGATTAACGGGATCACATCATTAGGAGAATGATGTGATTGACATGACCCATTCCATTAGCTTAGCACCCGATCGTTTAGTATGTTGCTATTGCTTTCTCCATGACTTATACATGTTCCTATGACTATGAGATTATGCAACTCCCGTTTGCCGGAGGAACACTTTGTGTGCTACCAAACATCACAACATAACTGGGTGATTATAAAGGTGCTCTACAGGTGTCTCCAAAGGTACATGTTGGGTTGGCGTATTTCGAGATTAGGATTTGTCACTTCGATTGTCGGAGAGGTATCTCTGGGCCCTCTCGGTAATGCACATCACTGAAGCCTTGCAAGCATGGCAACTAATGAGTTAGTTGCGGGATGATGTATTACGGAACGAGTAAAGAGACTTGCCGGT